>NC_025693.1:37419440-37508295 GCF_000633955.1 Camelina sativa
TGAACAAGTGGCCTATTTAAATTTGATGTCATCACAAAGTTGTGTATTCATGATGGTCCTTATCAATTTCCCTTAACATCTACTCAATGTTTGCTTGTAAGCATTGGGCGTGACGACAAGGGAACCTTCATGTCCAAACTGTATATATAATTCATGATTATAAAATATTCCTGGTACAACGTTTTTATACCATGATAATCTATATCATACACCAATTTTAAGTGCATAAAGCAGTCAAAACATAAATGATACACAAAATTTAATGGATGTCCACAAATCATTTACAAAGAAAAAGTATTTCATTATATTATAACCCTTGTCAAATGCCAGTTACATTCTAAGAGACATAACTTTACAAAACTTTTAAGTAAAAACAAAACAAATGGTTTTACTTTTAACAACTTGATTGAACATAAATATCATCAATACGTGTGTACGTTCGCATATGAAATATTTATGTAACACGAAAATACCATAGAAAGAAACAAATGGGACACGCATGGGTAGTTTGTCCCATTCTCTTGTTTGTTGTACAATTTAATGAAGTTACGATCTCTTGAGGCCAATTACATTATTTATATGTTTCTTTTTATTAAAAAATAATAAGAAACGTAGAATGTACTAGAAATAAACGAGGGTGTTAGTTGGATTCATCTAAAAATGTTTATGACATTTTGTACCAAACATTGGAAATATATGTTGTGTAACTTTGTTGACAATTAATTCTCGAAATTATTCAACTGGTAGAGTTGTTACGCGTCGTATCTTTTAAGACCATTTGATTTTCCCAACTTTATTGTGTTAATTTGCATAATGTTTTTCTTTAAAATTCTTGCATTATTTTTGATTTATTTCCATGAAACAACATTTTTCTCTAGAGAAAGCTTAGTGGAGATGCTTCAACCAAAATGATAATTTTAGCTTTTATATGACTCAGAACTTCTTTTGCTTTCTAAGAAGAGTATATTTCCTTTATCCTTTTCATGAGTCAATGTAAAAATATTTTTTTTATTAAAAACAAGTTCAATATTACAAAAAAAAGTCCAGCCTAAGAAATTTGTGGAGTAATTTTGAAGACAATGTTTGTTTGGGGTATGGACGTATGGTCGTTTTTTTTTCTTTTCTTTTTGGAGTATGATTATTTTAATTCGCTTAGAAATGAGTATTTCTTTTTGAGTAAATAGATAAATTAACTTTTACAAGTTGAGTGTTAAGATTTTATCACGCAATTCGATATTTTTTTGCACAAGAATATGCATGTACCGCAAAACTTCAACATTCTCAAGTCAATACAAGATGATCAATAAGTTTTGTTCTCGAATTGTTTTATCCTTGGAAGATGAAGCTTTTTATAAATGTGTCATCGGTAATTAGATCCAGACCCTAAGTTGTAACAATAAACCTAAAATGCGGGGGAGAGTATTCACATCAAACGCTCCAAGCACAAGCTCGCACGATTGGTGGCGTAACTCTCGATGAACCATTTTGTCTCTCCCACTAAAAGTAATAATTCATGTAGTATATATAGGAACATAGCTTATTACAATTTAGAACAAAAATACGTATTACTATCTGAAATCTTTATGTTTTACAAAAACTAAAAATTAGCCTTAACAGTAATATTTTATTACAGTGAAATTAGACTTTCTATTTCCTTGCCTTTTTTGACTTTAATAATACATTTAAGTATTTGTATGTTATAATATTCTCTTGTATTATATGTTGACCGTCCGATTAAAATATAATATTGTCTGATCACAGAGATGCGGTCTACGGTAGTACGGTATGTCCCACAAACAGCTTAACAGAGCTCTAGATCACACCGTAGTAGTAGTAGACACCGTACCATAAAAATTCTCCTTTATTTTTTATAAAAAATTAAATAAACGCGTTACTTACTATTATTATCAATGATTAGCAAAAATCTTATTATATTATTACTCTCTCTGTTATTAAGAATCTTCCAACGCAATTTATTCATATGTCGAACCCATTATTATTCTAATACACTTCTCCTTCTCTAATAAAAAAAAGATCTGTCCCATTTTTTTCTATGTCTATGTTAACAAAGCTTTTGAGTAGATCAGTTTCTAAAAATATTAATGATTATATTCTTAAAATATATAATTTATTTGTTTACCACAATGTATAGTATTTTTTATCACAATGTATAGTATTTTTTTAAAAATAGCAGCTATTACGATTGAATCTCATGCAAAATAAATACAGTTGTACATATTTGCCACTAGAACAATCAATTCCTCATATAGAAAGATTTGGATATTCATTTAGTTCGTCAAAAAAAAAAAAGATTTGGATATTTTCTTCTTTTTAAGCTCTATTGCTAGTTGCCACATATATTTTTTTATAGATATAAGAAAAAAATCCCACTGATATAATAATTTAGTAATACAAAAATAGATAAAATCGATCTAAAAACTGAAAAATATTCGTGTTAAAAAAACATCTATAAAATTTAGAATATTTGAAAAACTCAGAGTCATATAAGAAGTCGCCTAAAGTAAAATAAAATAAGTAAAAGTAAAAAGAAAAAGAGAACACTTTCTTTCTAATAATTTTATTTTTATTTTAATTTCATATCAATATATTCAGACCTTTTTTTTCTTTTTCTATTTTACAAAATTTTCTCTTATTTTATATAAAAAAATTAAAGCTAATTTTTCCCCTCCAACAAGGAAAAACAAAAAAACAAAATCCTGTCTTTGAATCCTAGTCTCTCTCTCTCTCTCTCTCTCTCTCTCTCTCCCCCACACTTCACCATCTCTGCTAATTCCTTACTTTTTATTATCTTCTTCTCAGTGAGTTTCTTTGATAGGTTTATTGCTAAATCAAATCATATAATCTTCTTCACTGTCTCTTTACCATTTCCTTGTTCCATTCTTCAGCTACTCTCTCTCTCGTTCATTTACTTTGCTAAATAATCTTGGTCTCTCTTCTTGAGCTTTACAAAAATCTCATATCTGCAGAGTACTTCTCCATTAAAGTTCTCATCTTTCTTCTCCAGACTCTTCATCTGGAAACTTTGTTTTGTTCCTCTGTAGAAGAATCTGGGTTCCGCTTCTTCTTCTTTTTTTAATGAGACGAATTTGAAGAAGGAATCTTTCGTAAAAGACGATGAGATCGAAGTTTTGTTCGTTGTTAGTTCTTGTTCTTGGGCTCTTCTTTGTTTCTTGTGATGGGTTTGCCTCTAATGAAGGTAACTTATACTTTGTTAAATCTCTTTACTTTTAGTGTTAATTTGCTTAAACCCAGATCTCAGATTTCAATTGTTTTCTCGCTTTCTGTTAGGTTTACTAAGATATAATGCTAGAAAAAAAAAAAGCTCATACCTTTTAGATTCTCCACTTAGCTTGGGAAGAGTTGGGATTAGTGTAGAATCTTAACCAAACCTGATAAAAATTATACCTTTTTAACGATTAAGATCAGTGGAATCTGTGAAGTTGAAGTTTTTTAATTCAAGGTCTACTGATCATATAAATCATCTAATAGAGATTTATGGATCCTTCTGCTCTGTTTCTTTAGTTGGAGCTCTAAGAAGATTCAAGGAAGCTATCTATGAGGACCCTTTGCTAGTTATGTCTAATTGGAATGACCCCAATTCAGATCCTTGTGATTGGACCGGCATTAATTGCTCTCCATCTAAAGATCATGTTATCAAGATGTAAGCATCTTTTTCATCTGTTTTCTCAGCACTTACTTATTGTTAGTTGTTTATGAGTGGTTTAGGATGAAGTTGGCTTTGAGCTTATCTAGCCTGTGGATCTACTTTTCTTGCAGAAATATATCTGCTTCTTCGATAAAAGGGTTTCTTGCGCCAGAACTGGGTCAAATAACATACCTGCAGGAACTGTATGGTTTCATCTCTTTCTCAGATGTTCACAAATATGTAGTTTGATGCTTTGAGTTTAGGAGTTGACATCTTTGAATGCTTCTGTAGAATCCTACATGGGAACATTCTACTTGGGACAATACCTAAGGAGATAGGGAAGCTAAAGAATCTCAAGATCTTGGACTTGGGAAACAATCATTTGATGGGACCAATCCCAGCTGAGATTGGGGGCTTGTCCAGCATCAAGATAATGTAATATAGATTCGCCATCAAAATGACGCTTTCTTACCTTCTTAACAGTTGAGATGACAGTTTTGTTTTACATTTTACAGAAACCTTCAGTCCAATGGTTTGACTGGAAAGTTGCCTGCAGAGCTCGGTAACTTGAAGTACCTTAGAGAACTTCATATTGACAGGAATAGGCTTCAAGGAAGTCTTCTTGTTGCTGGAGCATCGGGGTATCAGTCGAAAGTGTAAGTTTAATAGCTCAAGAAGCCAAAAACGAAAAACAGTGTGACTTCTGTAGATGATGACGATGCTAATAAGCTTTTGTTTATTCAATTTATTTAGGTTTTCTTCGAATTCAAGTGCAAACATCGCCGGTTTGTGCAAGTCTTTAAAAGTAGCTGACTTTTCATACAACTTCTTTGTGGGAAACATTCCAAAATGTTTCGAGTATCTTCCAAGGTATTCTTATCATCTGTGCTGTCTATCTAAACTCTCAAAGTCTCCGATTTCGCTTGAGAGTTTCTCGTTTTATGGTCACTAGGACGAGCTTTCAAGGGAACTGCATGCAAAACAAAGATCTTAAGCATCGACCACCTTCTCAATGTGGTGTGTAAGATGGATAATTTTCACTTCATCAAATTCACGTGTTCGATTAGTTATGGTTTTCTGAATGTGATCCCCGTCGCAGGTAATGCACAACTGGTCAAAACTCATGAAAGCCCGAGTGCACCCCCTAAGCACCAGTCTGCTCAAATGGTGGCTAAGCACCATAAAGCATCAAAACCTAGATGGCTTCTAGCTCTTGAGATTGTCACAGGGTCAATGGTTGGTTTGCTCGTTCTGGTTGCACTTTTCTCAGCAATTCATCGCTGGAAGAACAGATCATCTATCATCATTCCTTGGAAGAAATCTTCAAGTGAGAAGGAAAAGTTCACAGTCTACGTAGGTTAGAATCTTTCCAGAATTCTCCACTTTCCAATACAAATTCCAGGGAGCAAAGAACTCAAAAGAAGTGGCCTTGTTTTTGTTTGAACTACAGATTCCGAATTGCTGAAGGATGTTTCGAGATTAACAAGACAAGAGCTCGAAGTGGCGTGTGAAGACTTTAGCAACATCATTGGTTTGTCTGCAGATAGTCAGATCTATAAAGGGACAATGAAAGGTGGGTCTGAGATTGCGGTGATATCTGTTTGTGTAAAAGAAGAAGATTGGACTGGATATCTTGAGCTCTATTTCCAGAGAGAGGTAGCTCTTCTCACATTATCATCATTCCCAAGTCACTTGGATAGAACAATCTTTAAGAAAAATCTCTTTTTTTTTCCTGAGGTTTCGACTATATTTCCCCACTGTATCAGGTTGCAGATTTGGCTAGATTAAACCACGAGAACACAGCAAAATTACTTGGATACTGCAAAGAGACCTCACCATTTACAAGAATGCTTGTTTTTGAGTATGCATCAAACGGAACACTATATGAGCACCTCCACTGTAAATAATCTAACTTCCTTAGAGCTTGTTTCATCATACTGTACTTGTTTGCCCAGATAAAAGACGTATGATAAATGTGTTGATGCAGATGGGGAAGCTGCCTTAGTATCGTGGGCAAGACGGATGAAGATTGTTATAGGCATCGCACGCGGTCTCAAGTACCTTCATATGGAACTTGATCCTCCATTTACAATATCTGAGTTGAGCTCAAACGCAATCTATCTCACTGAAGATTTTACTCCCAAGGTAAAGTAAAGTGAGACCAGCATCTGATTAGCTAAACTCCACAGCTAAGCTAAGCTTCATTAAGTTCACATTCTTCTTTTTTCTGTCTTTCTTTGATGCAGCTGGTTGATTTCGAGTGCTGGAAGACGATTCTTGCGAGATCAGAAAAGAATTTGAGAAATATTAGTAGTCAGGGTTCGATATGTGTGCTCCCAAGTGGAATGGAGAGCCGACATCTCGATGTGTCGGGTAATATCTACGCATTCGGCATTCTTTTGCTGGAAGTTGTCAGTGGAAGACCTCCTTATTGCAAAGACAAAGGTTTCTTAATTGAATGGGTAAGAAAACAAGAAGCTAATTTACTTGAAACTGAGTTGATTCCTTCTCTGTTTTCACCCTAGACATCAATACAGCCTCCTCTTTTTCACCTTTTCCTCCATTTTGAAAAAAAGCTTCATTGTTATTATAAACCAAATGTGCAGGCAAAGGAGTTCCTTGAAACGCCAGAGGCAATGGCGGGATTGGTGGATCCAGAACTGAAACATTTTAACCGAGAAGATCTTGAGACGGTATGCGAAGTGGCGAGCCAATGCTTGAATAGGGATCCAACCAACAACAACGACAATAACAAGAAGCCCTCAGTGCAAGAGCTATGCGAGACGTTGGAGAGTAAAATCAGTCTGTCAATTTCTGCAGAGCTTAGATCATCTTCTTTGGCTTGGGCCGAGCTGGCACTTGACTCGTGATGAGAAACGATATATGAAGGAGAAAGGAGTGTGGAATGATGAATGCTACTAACTAACTGAAAACCAAACCCTCAACTCTGTAAATCAATCGACTGCTGATTACAACAACATTTGATATTGTTTTTTCTTTTTGTTTTGGGCTCTGATCTTGACGAGTGTGTTTGTGTTCTTACGTTCTTGATTAGTTTTGTGGTTTTGGGAGTGTTCAAAAGTGTTTGTAAAGGAAGAGAGGAAGGAAATTATAGATTTTTCTGTATTATTTGGAAAATCTATGAGAGATTGAAGAATGTATTGTTTGGATCTATCTATCAAATCTTATGTTAGATTATATAGCATTGGACCTCAACATATTAGTCTGCAAACTCTTACATGTATTATATTTAATACGACTTGTAGTAACGAGGTAGAAATATACTATTTGAGTGCCCTCAAATACGAAGATTAGTTAGACAGACACGTACGTATAATAGATTCAATTTTACCGTAAAATGGATATGGATTAGGAAACTTTCGTCGATAGTATTAGTATAAGTTTTTATTTAATTGCACGCAACACATACTGTATTAAAAAAAATGTAACCGAAAATAGAAGCAAGTAATGATTAATCTTCATAATGTCGTAATAATAATGACACTGTTAATTAAAAGTTCAATACCAATCCACTCCACACTATCTTAACGAACCTTAAAAGTCAAATGTGTTTAGAACAATGGCGGTTTCATAAGTGTATTATTTATTGGTAGGACCCTATAATTTATATATTTTATAGATTCGGCCCACTAATTTTGTCATTTACCTTTTTCCCTCGCCCGTTTTTATTTAAAAAAGCTAAAGGCATTTCAAAGTCTCACATTTCCCACAAAACCTAATTAAAAAGAATTCAAATTCAAATTCGATTAGACGGAGAGAAGAAGAATCAGATTCGCTCGCTCCACATGGCGACGAAGCTTCTGTCGCTTACATGCATACGGAAAGAGAGATTCAGCGAGCGTTACCCTCTGGTGCGGAAGCATCTGACCAGGTCTCGCGGCGGTGGCGGCGCCGGAGATGGATCGTCGTCGGAGACGGTGGCGTTTGAGATCGAAGAGGAGATTTCTAGGGCGATTTTTCAAGTGTTGGGGATGACTTGCTCTGCTTGCGCTGGATCTGTTGAGAAAGCTATCAAACGTCTCTCTGGGATCCACGAAGCTGTCATCGATGCTCTAAACAATCGGGCTCAGATTCTGTTTTACCCTAACCTTGTCGATGTAAGCTATGATACGAAATTCTCCGATTCTCCAAAATCGAATCGATTTGGGATTTAGGGTTTTTATTTAATTTGCTCCTTTTTGATTTGGATTATTGTATATATATAGGTGGAGACAATTCGTGAGACTATTGAAGATGCTGGATTCGAAGCATCACTGATTGAAAACGAGGCGAATGAGAGGTCTAGACAAGTTTGCAGGATAAGAATTAGCGGTATGACTTGTACCTCTTGTTCTTCAACGATCGAACGAGTTTTGCAATCTGTTAACGGTGTACAGAGAGCTCATGTGGCTTTAGCAATTGAGGAAGCTGAGATTCATTATGATCCTAGACTTCTAAGTTGCGATAGACTATTGGAAGAGATAGAGAGTGCTGGGTTTGAAGCTGTGCTTATAAGTACAGGGGAGGATGTGAGCAAGATTGATTTGAAGATTGATGGTGAGTTTACTGATGAATCTATGGAGATAATTGAAAGATCTCTTGAAGCACTTCCTGGGGTTCAAAGTGTTGAGATCAGCCATGGAACTGATAAGATATCTGTATTGTATAGACCTGATGTGACGGGGCCTAGGAATTTTATTCAGGTGATTGAGTCTATTGTCTTTGGTCATAGTGGTCATATCAAGGCGACGATATTTTCCGAAGGAGGTGTAGGCAGAGAATCTCAGAAGCAAGGGGAGGTTAAGCAGTACTATAAGTCGTTTCTCTGGAGTTTGGTTTTTACGGTACCTGTGTTTTTGACAGCCATGGTTTTTATGTATATCCCTGGAATTAAAGATTTGCTGATGTTTAAAGTCATCAATATGCTGACCGTTGGAGAAATCATAAGGTGGGTTTTGGCTACCCCTGTCCAGTTTGTTATCGGTTGGAGATTTTATACTGGCGCTTACAAGGCTTTACGCCGTGGATCGGCTAACATGGATGTTCTGATTGCTCTGGGAACAAATGCAGCCTATTTCTATTCGTTGTATACAGTGCTGAGAGCTGCAACCTCTCCTGATTTCAAGGGAGTAGATTTCTTTGAGACTAGCGCCATGCTCATTTCGTTTATCATACTGGGAAAATATTTGGAGGTTCTGGCTAAAGGAAAAACATCTCAGGCGATCGCAAAGCTTATGAACTTGGCACCTGACACTGCGATATTGTTGTCCTTGGACGAGGAAGGGAATGCGACTGGTGAAGAAGAGATTGATGGTCGCCTGATACAGAAGAATGACGTGATCAAAATCGTCCCTGGTGCTAAAGTTGCTTCAGATGGTTATGTCATATGGGGACAAAGTCATGTGAATGAAAGTATGATAACTGGAGAGGCAAGGCCAGTGGCAAAGAGAAAGGGTGATACAGTTATTGGAGGCACTTTGAACGAGAATGGAGTTCTGCATGTTAAGGTTACAAGGGTTGGTTCAGAGAGTGCTCTTGCTCAGATTGTACGACTTGTTGAGTCTGCGCAGCTAGCGAAAGCTCCAGTACAGAAGTTGGCTGATCGGATTTCCAAGTTCTTTGTTCCTCTGGTGAGTAATCTTACAGTTTGATAAACAGAAAGTTTAGTCTTTTTAAAGCACAGTTAACTGTTTAAACTCACTGAAATATAATGTTGCAGGTAATTTTCCTCTCGTTCGCAACTTGGCTTTCCTGGTTCTTAGCTGGGAAACTACATTGGTACCCTGAATCCTGGATTCCTTCTTCAATGGATAGCTTCGAGCTAGCTCTTCAGTTCGGGATCTCTGTCATGGTCATAGCTTGTCCGTGTGCTCTTGGGCTGGCTACTCCAACTGCTGTTATGGTTGGTACTGGGGTCGGTGCATCCCAAGGTGTGCTGATAAAGGGTGGCCAAGCCTTAGAAAAAGCACACAAGGTTAGTGTGTGGTAGCTTGTTAAGCTTATAGAGTCGCTTGCCGCATTGTATCTTTTCTATTGTATATGACTAAGGTTTTCTGTACCCTTTTTTTGTTTAAAGATGATTGACCCTAACAGTTTCCATGACGGTGTAGGTATCTTGCATTGTCTTTGACAAGACAGGAACTCTAACAATGGGGAATCCCGTGGTTGTGAAAACAAAACTCCTGAAAAACATGGTACTTCGAGAGTTCTATGAACTTGTTGCTGCAACTGAGGTAATCTCTTGTAACCACTGAACACACTGATCAAAAAATTCTGGTTAAATTTTCGAAACTCATGGCCTACATGAAAAATGATATCACTATGATGACACTGTCCTTTTATCAGGTAAACAGTGAGCATCCGTTAGCAAAGGCCATTGTTGAGTATGGTAAGAAATTCAGAGATGACGAAGAGAACCCTGCGTGGCCTGAAGCCCGTGATTTTGTGTCTGTCACTGGAAATGGAGTTAAAGCAATCGTTAAAGGAAGAGAGATAATGGTGGGAAACAAGAGTTTGATGACTAGTCATGGAGTTATTATTCCAGTCGAAGCTGAAGAGTTGCTAGTCGATGCTGAAGATCTGGCCCAGACCGGGATTCTTGTCTCCATAAACAGCGAGTTGATTGGAGTTTTGTCTGTTTCGGATCCTTTAAAACCGAGTGCTCGAGAAGCCATCTCCATTTTAAAATCCATGAATATCAAAAGCATCATGGTAACTGGTGACAACTGGGGAACTGCCAATTCCATTGCTGGAGAAGTGGGTATCGACTCTGTTATCGCAGAAGCTAAACCTGAGCAAAAAGCAGAGAAAGTCAAGGAACTACAGGTACTTTAGTAGCTCCACACTAGATGTTAGAGAGTTCATATCTATAATTGCAAAATTTGAATTGATTAAATGAAGAAATTTTGCAGGCTGCGGGACATGTTGTGGCAATGGTGGGTGACGGAATCAACGACTCACCTGCTCTCGTTGCAGCGGATGTCGGGATGGCAATTGGTGCAGGAACTGACATTGCTATAGAAGCAGCGGATATAGTTCTCATGAAAAGCAACTTAGAAGATGTGATCACAGCCATTGATCTGTCAAGGAAAACGTTCTCAAGAATACGTCTCAACTACGTATGGGCTCTCGGGTACAACCTCATGGGGATACCGATAGCTGCGGGAGTGCTTTTCCCGTCGACACGTTTCAGGTTGCCTCCGTGGATTGCAGGTGCTGCAATGGCTGCTTCTTCTGTTAGTGTTGTGTGTTGTTCTCTCTTGCTGAAGAGCTACAAGCGACCTAAGAAGCTTGATCATATGGAGATCCGTGAGATTCAGGTGGAGCGAGTTTAAAAAAGTTAACTAAACAGAGTTTAATGGGTTGTGTTATATTTGATGAATCATTTAACCGTACTGTAAATTTTCACTCCTCATCTAGGAATAATAAAGTCCATTAACTATTAATGGATTTACTTTGCCTCCATATATATATATATTCGGAATCTTATAATTGTCTAGCTCTTAGGGTTTCTTCTTTCAGAAACAAGAAACATCACAATCATGAGAACTAGAGATCGCAGCAAGAAGGGAAAGATCGAGAACGAGTCGTCTCAAGTAACGTCTGAAACAACAAGATATGTTGAAGATTCAATTCCTAGCGATCTGGTGTTCGAGATTTTGAGGAGATTACCTGTAAAATCTGTAGCTAGGTTTCTCCTTGTATCCAAGTTATGGGTAAAAATCATCCGCAGTCAAGATTTCATCAGATTGTTCCCGCTTCCGTCTTCGCTTCAGCCACGTCAACTCCTTGCATTCAAGTGTTTAGATAACGAAAACGAACGTCAGATTTGGAAGTTCTTCTCGTCTACGTCGACGACATCAATGATGGAAACACTCTCTTATCTATCTCTTGCAACATGCCCAATCGCGAATATGCCTAAAGGAATCGACAATTACGTCAACGAGGTTCCTCATTACGTTAACGGATTGATAAGTCTTGGATGCGGTCGAGAACAAATCATATGTAACCCTAGCACAGGCACGTCGATAACTTTACCTAAAGTGAAATCAAGAAAAAAGATTATCCGAAGCTTTTTCGGGTACGATCCAGTTGATGGTCAATATAAAGTATTGTGCATGTCAGAGAAATTACATGATTATTGGCATGCTCCATCTGTTGAACATCAAGTATTCACATTGGGAGGAGTTAATAAATCATGGAGGATGATTGAATGTAACATTCTTCACCGGGCCAAAACGAACGGTGTGTGCATCAACGGGGTTGTTTATTATGGCGCTTGGATGATTGATACTAGTGTGCGTGAATGTGTTTCCAAGAAGAAATGGTGCTTAGCAAGATTCGATGTGAGATCTGAAAAGTTTGATCAAGTAGTTCAGATTTTGGGTGTTCCGTTTGTGAGAAACTTTCACCACCCATCTTTGATAAGTTACAAAGGGAAAGCAAGTACAGTATCTGAAACTAAGCGACAGAGATTTGAGCTATGGGTTTTGGAAGATGCTGAGAAACATGAATGGTCTAAGGTATGTTTCTTTATTCATCATCCTTTGATTGATTCATGGGGGCCTAACTTACGCATCAGAGGCTATTCTATACATACGGATGAGATTGTTTTTGTGTCGCACGATCATCAAGAAGATTTCTATATTCTCTATTACCAACAAAATAAGAGTTTTAGGTGTTTTACGGTTAAAGGATACTTATCCACAGACGTTGGGAGGTTTACTGATGTGTTTCCTTTTTTCAATTACGAAGAGACTGTTATGTTCTTGTAATTAAAGAGTCATAATATATGAATAAATTTATGTTAGATGTTATTTTTTAAAAAAAAATTGTTTTCCGAGAGTCTTTTGGCTAATTTCTTAAATTATTCTTCAGCTGTGAATATGATATTAATCGTACATATCATGATACTTATCTTATGACTATGAGTCTATGAACAAAATTTATAGAAAAAGGTTAATAAAATGGAAAAGTTTGAACCACATTAACATAGAACCTGCAGAGACAAGAAATGCTGACCGCTCTCGCCATAGGATATCACAAAATATTGTCGAATTGGATTATTACCTAATTGAATAAACCACTGAATATATAATTCAAACATATATTGAGAGAGTAGTTTCCATTATCTTAAATTCAAACTTGGAGACACGTCAATTTAGTTCTTTTAGCTACTAACATTTGGATTAATTTCAATACAAGATTCATTGAATACTATAACACACTTAAATATATAATTAACATCTTTTACATATCCACACATGTATAATTAATCTAAATATATATTTAATTATTCTAAATCAAATACTTATATTTTTGTTACTCCAAGACGTGCAAACTCAATGATCATATATGACAATTATTAGACGACGACGTGCGTGCATGTCCGTAGAAAGCAATATACAAAAGCTTAAAAAGTAGAGTCCAAAAAACAACCAAACAAGAAAATGCCTGTCTCCGTCTCAAAGAGACGACCGAGAACATCCAAAAAAACCGAAACCGAGAAACCCGAGATAACACCTAAAGATTCTCGTACTTGCTCCAGATCAATTCTCTATCGTGTACCTCTCACGATTCTCTTTCTCTTCTTCATTTATCTTTGGTCCACTTCCACGACCGTTATCTCCGGTAATGTAGTTCACATTTGCATCTCTTCGCGGAAGCTCAATGATCTTTATTGTCTCACTGCCGGTTCTCAGCCGGCTTTACGTGTGCCAGCCAACAATTTCACTAAACCGGTTAGTGAAGGTGTGGTAAGAAGTCAAGAAGAGAAGAACGTTCTTGTTCTTGGTAAAGATGAAGACAAGGGTTTCGCAAACAATGAAACGTTCTCGGGAGAAAGAGACAAATCTACCATCGGAACAAGCCTCAACGTCATAAAGAATGAAACTTTCACCGGGGAAAGAATTTCCATTCTTGATCAAGATTCTAAACCTATCCATGAGGAGAATATTGATTCCGTTCTTGATCAAGATTCTGAATCCAAAGTTAACGAGATTGATCACGATGTGTTGATTGACTGGGATCCAGAAACCGGCGAAGAACGATACAGATATTTCAAATCTAAGGACGAAGACGAGGAAACCGCTCTGAAAGCCGTTGAAAAGTATCTTCAAGTACAAAGATCTTGGCTATCGATGGGAAGCAACCGCAAAAAGCCTAGATCTTGCGAAGGACAAGGGGTCTACGTTTACGATTTACCGTCCAAGTTCAACAAAGATTTGTTGGGGGAATGCTCCGATATGGTTCCATGGGCTAATTTTTGCAGCTACTTCAAGAACGATGCATTTGGTGAATTGATTGAGACTCTCGGTAAAGGCTGGTTCAAAACGCATCAGTATTCTCTTGAGCCGATCTTTCACTCTAGAGTTTTGAAGCATCCATGTAGGGTTTATGATGAGAGCAAAGCGAAGCTCTTCTATGTGCCTTTTTATGGTGGTATCGATGTTTTGAGATGGCATTTCAAGAACGTTTCTGAGGATGTGAAGGATGTTTTGGCGATCGAGGTTGTTAAATGGCTCGGATCAAAGCAATCATGGAGAAAAAACGCTGGAAAAGATCATGTTTTTGTTCTCGGAAAGATCTCTTGGGATTTTAGGAGGAATGATAAGTTTTCTTGGGGGTCAAGTTTACTTGAGATGCAAGAAATGAAAAACCCTACAAAGCTTCTCATCGAACGTAATCCATGGGAAGCTAACGACGTGGCGATACCTCATCCGACATACTTCCACCCTAAAACCGACGATGATATCGCCAACTGGCAAAATAAGATCATCGGAAAGCCTCGTCGGAGCCTAATCAGCTTCGCCGGTGGAGCAAGACCAGGCAAGCCTGATAGCATCCGGTCAATATTGATTGACCAATGCAAATCATCTCCAAACCAATGCCGGTTTTTGAACTGTACCGCCGGAGGCTGCGACAAACCGGAAACGGTTATCGAGCTTTTCCGGGATTCGGAGTTCTGCCTCCAACCGCCCGGAGACAGCCCGACAAGGAAATCGATTTTCGATTCCCTCATATTAGGTTGTATTCCGGTGATCTTTGATCCGTACAGCGCGTATTATCAGTACACGTGGCATTTACCGGAAGATCACCGGAGATATTCAGTGTATATAAACAAAGAAGACGTGAAGGTAAAGAAAGTGAGTGTGATCGAGAAGTTGATGTCAAAGACACTAAGGGAAAGAGAGGATATGAGGAGTTACATTGTTCATGAGCTTTTGCCTGGTTTGGTCTATGGAGATAGTAATGCCAAGTTTGAGAGGTTTCGAGATGCTTTTGATATTACTATGGATAGTTTACTCCGTAAGATTACAAAAACTGTATAATTTTTTGTTTTCTTTGAATCTCATTGTCAATTTTTTTTAATCAAATGTAGTTCGATTATTTGAATATTTTAGGTTTCAAAAATTGATGTGACCTCAAAAGATGATTCCCAAAATGTTTAAAATAACTTATTGTATAAGGTGGTGCAGTCGTGGGCTGGTAGGGTGACTTATGAATTAGAGTTTCGTAGGATGAAATAGAAAATTGCAGTTCTAAAACTTTTTTTGCTAGGTTGATATAAAATAAAAATTATTACAAAAGTCAACAATAAGCTACCTGTTTCATTAATATGATTGTCATTGACGAAGCTTTTCTTCTATACTAGTTTGAATCCTCGTATAAATTACATATGATAAATTGGTTATTGGAATGGATTTGCCAAAAATACAAAAAAAAAAAAAAAAGATGCTGACAAATATATAAATGTGGCCCATTAGAAAGAAACCCATTAAGCCCAAAAGTTTATTACGATTATATCAAACGCCACGCGCACTAGCCGCGCGTGTAAAGCGAATAATTGCCACAAGTCTCTCTTCTAGTCTCTTTTTTAGCTTCTCGGCTTCAGCTTGTCTCTTTCCTCGTTGACTCCTTTCTGATTCTCTGGCATTTCTAATTTTATAGTGCAATGGCGACGAAGGACCCAGAATCTGTTTACGAGATAAGCATCGAGGTGATTTAAAATTGCTCTAACTTGAATCATCGATTCTGTAACACTCTCTGTCTCTGATAACTTGAATGAATGGGGTTTTCTTTTTTATTTTATTTTTTTGTTGAAAGGAAGCACCTTTGAAATAGGGTTCTAAGACAATCTGATAATAGTGTGAAAAGATTTGTACTTTAATGTGTCTTGTTGGTTATAATAGGTGTAGAATCAATTAGAGTATGATGGATCATGTTTTCAGTTGATCATTGATTTGTCTTCTTCTGTTGATTGGGGATTGTTTTCTTTGATCTTTGATTGAGTTCTTGTGTTGGCCTCTCTCTCTGAGTCTTTAGCTGAATAATTGCAACAGGATGCAAAGGGAGACAGCTTAGAACTCAGTCAATACAAAGACAAAGTTCTTTTGATTGTCAATGTTGCTTCCAAATGGTTGGTTGTTTTTTTTGTACTTGCGCCTTCTGTTTAAAATTTTAGGTTTCTTGTCTTGTTTATTATACTCTTCTCTGATGGTCTCAGTGGGATGACAAACTCAAACTACACTGAGTTGAATGAGCTTTATAGCAAGTACAAAGAGAAAGGTAAATCTGATTTTTCAATAAATGTCTCTGATGGTCTCTCGTTTCTTCAACTCGATTAGTTCTCGATTGATGTTGTCTTGTTACAGGTCTGGAGATTCTAGCATTTCCTTGTAACCAGTTTGGTGACGAGGAACCGGGAACTAATGACCAGATTACTGACTTTGTCTGTACTCGCTTCAAATCTGAATTCCCCATTTTCAACAAGGTGGTAGATCGATCACTCGACGAATTCATTACAATTCTCTATGTCTTGAGTTTTTTTTTATAACAACTGAATATGTCCGGTTGTGTTGTGTGTTAGATTGAAGTAAACGGAGAGAATGAATCTCCTCTGTATAAGTTCTTGAAGAAAGGCAAATGGGGAATCTTTGGTGATGACATTCAATGGAACTTTGCTAAGTTTCTTGTTGATAAGAAGGGTCAAGCCGTAGAACGTTATTATCCAACTACCTCCCCTCTTACCCTTGAGGTAGCGAAACTATATCTCTCTCTCTCTCTTGCTCTCTTATTCACTCACTCTGCTAACTTCTCTGTCTCATTTTTTCTGCAGCATGACATATATAAGCTTCTGAATATCTCCTGAGATGATGAAAGCTTTGTTGTTGAATCGAATTGTATTTGATAATGAACCTCTCTTATTTAATAAAGAGTTATGACATTGCCTTGGATTTGAAATGTTTTGCTCTATTTTTGTTTCCTAAATCCTAACATGTTGCTCTCCCATTAAGGTTGATAAAAAGACACCAGAGCATCATCATATTATAAGAGAATCAAGTTGACTAAGATACAAAAGAACCACATAAAATCTTGACAGGTTCACAAAACAAAACTAAAGGTTTAATTTAGATGAACCAAACTGATCCAATCTGTGAGCCATATGATTAAACCTACTCCAAGGTTTCATCGAAAATAAATAATAGCAGATGATGATTCCAGCGTTGTAAGGTTAACATCATATTCAACGAGGATATATATCAGTGATCAACGAACGGTCAACAGAGGTGCTCCATTGATGAAGCTGGTTTCTAGTCTGAACGGAAAACCCTGGTTGCTGAGGCACTGGTAAAGTCACAGTATTACTAGTGAGCATCACGAAAATGGTTGACAAGGTCGGACGCTTTACAGGATCTTCTTGAACACATAAAAGTCCGATATGGATGCATCGAATCACTTCATTCTTCTGGCAATTTCCTTCAATGATTGGATCCACGAGATCTAACGCTGTTCCGTTACTCCAAAGCCTCCAAGCCTAGAGGATATCAATCAATCAGTTCTTGCAATGCAAGCAATCAATACCTGTATAACTTATACTGAAACTTACATATGTGACCAAGTCACGTGCGACGTCTCTCTCATGAAAGCTGCTATTCCTCCTACCACTTATAATCTCAAGAACTAACACTCCAAAGCTATAGACATCAGATTTCATTGAGAAGTGGCCTCCCATCACATATTCGGGAGGCATGTAACCGCTAATATTCAGAAGAAAAGCATTGGTTTATTGTCAGAATATAATGTTCAACTTATGACAACTAGAGGCGGAAAGACTTACAGGGTACCAACTACTCTGCCTGTCTTCTCTTGGGTTTGGTCCATTCCAAAGATCCTTGCCATTCCAAAATCAGCAATTTTCGGATTCATATCCTCGTCAAGGAGAATGTTACTCGCTTTGAGGTCACGGTGTATGACCGTGAGGCGTGAGTCTTGATGAAGATAGAGAATTCCTCTAGCAATCCCATCAATGATCTTGAATCGAAGAGTCCAGTCTAGTTGACTTTTCTTTGCAGGGTCTATGCACATCCATAAAGTACAAGTTAGCTTCCAAAATATTTTGCAACCTTTGATATTCAAGAAATGAGTAAACGAATCATTGGAACAATGTAACTGACCAAAGATGATATAATCAAGGCTTTTGTTGCGCACATACTCGTAGACTAGTATTCTTTCTTCACCTTCTAGACAAAATCCTTGTAGCCTTACCAGGTTCCTGTGCTGAAGCTTTGCCACCACAACAACCTCGTTCTTGAACTCTGTTTCACCTTGTCCTGAAGTTTTCGACAGTCTCTTCACCGCAACTTCAGTCCCATTCGATAATATTCCCTACACATGTTTTAAATTTTTTATCAAGCAAAGCATCATCTGGTTATTTAAATGTGTAGGCAACACGAATAAAAGTAGACAACCTCAAGAGGAACAGTAAAATAATACCTTGTAAACCTCACCAAATCCACCTTGACCAATCTTATTCCTCTCTGCAAAATCATTTGTTGCAGTTTGGATTGTTCTATAATCGAGCTGCAGTGAGTCTGCAGTTGTTATATCATCTCCTGTTGCGCAGTAAAAGTCGCTAGTAATCAGAATCAGTCACTCAAACCTAATAAAGATTAATGAGTTGAAGAATCTTTACCATGAAATGCAGGTGCTGTGTCATAAGTCTTCTTTGCCCTCTTTGCAAGGAAACAGTAACAAGCTATGGGAAGCAGGACAACCAAAATAACAAGTACAACAATGGCTACCACTAAGACACTTGGATTCCCACCTTTCCCTGCGTTTCAAAGATCAATTTATTTAAGATGGTATAGTACTGGCAGATGAATCAAAAGTCAAAAATAGAAACTTTCCCTATTGGTAACTTAGAGAAAGAAGAAAAACAGAGGAAGAAGAAATAGTTCACCAGGTCGCAGAGGAGATGGCACGAGAGGCGGGGACAGCTGTGGCAGTGGTGGTGTTGTAATGGCGGTTTCATTGTAGAACGAGTAAATCTCGTACCTAGAATTACAACTAGGATAAAGAATTCTTGCCCCAATTCTGTAAAAAGGCAATCCATTAATGGATATTTGTAAGCAACGCAAACAGTCTTGTGTCGTGAGATCAGGTGTGCACTGAACCAGGCCGTACAGATTCTGGAACGCAGTCCAATTGCTCTTAAACGTAAAGAACTTTCGAGGACTATTCGCTGCCTCGACCGCAGCTTGGTTGAGTTTAAGTGACACCGTATCTTCGAACCGGCCTACTTGTTTATATGACATATTGTTGCCGTTAGTCATAAAAATTTTTTGATTGAGTGTAGGGGTCGATAGGATATTGCGGTGAGAGTATCTGAGCATACAATGATCGTAGTAGAGCACGGCTTGTCTCACGTTAGGACAACGAGTAAGCGTGTCGTTGACGGAAAAGACGACGCAGTTACGGCAAGCCTCCGGCGAGAGGTCTCCCCGGCAGAGGAAAAGACCGGTGATCATATCGGGGGATTCTCCAGCCGTAGCATTTTGGAATCCGGTGGAGTATGAAGCATTGCGGGAAGAGAGAGAAGACAAAAGAGTTGTGAGATTAATGGAGTAAGTGCTGTTTCTTGAGAAAGTTGTCGTGTTCGGACAGAAACCACCTAGGAAATTAGGATTTTGAGCACAAGCTGTGAAACTAGTATTGAGGAAAGACAAAATGAAAAGGAAGATCAAAGAAGACATGCTTCGTTTTTAATTTCTCGATTTGTTTCCTTTTAGGTCACAAAACCTTTAAATAGAGGTTGCTTTGTGACGACTCAAGATAACTCGGTTAAAGTCATAGTAAACGCCTCTTGTCTGTATGTTGCTTTGAATTTTCTTGCGTAACTCTTTTGCTGCGACTTCAAAAGATTTCATGGTTCCTTGACTCCTTCGAGGACGTCAGATACAGATACATGAAGTCTAGAAGTTTCTCTATACGTTCTTAGCAATTTCTTCTTAACCCTCTGCAGGGAGTAGTATAGTATAATCAATTAATCATCGTCGCATCTTTCTTGACTTTCCTTCTCATAAAGCCATTACAAGAGCAAATAAATCGGAACTAGTACAAATATAGTTAAAACATCTCCTTAAAAAGCCTGAAAGTGGGGGTGGTTCTGTTACATTTAATTCAACAATGTTAGAAGGTACTGAGAGAGATCTGGTCTCAAATCCTTAAAATGTCTGGTTTTAACATTCCCAGAGAGATAAATCTACAACAACAAAGATATTTACAGCACTCACATTCTGTATGCTGCTGCTGCTTCCAAGACTAAAGGGTAGTGATAGGATGAAAGACTATAATGTTTTTGTTTAGAATCATCCACGAGTCAAATCAATATCAGTGAGTAGAGGTCTACTCGAGTCAAGTGATCTGCCTGAGCCTGAACCTGAACCGGGCCATCCGCTCATTCCCTGAGCTGAGAAGTTCTGTGGCGTCTGCTGACCCGCCGATGCTTCTGGTTCTGGTGCACTAGCTGGTGTTGTCTCCATGTCGCTATTGTTTTGCTCTTCCTTTGGTTCTTTTTCTTGTTTGATGGTCTTGTTGTTATTGGTAGTATAGGACTTTGCACTTGCTCCGTATACAAAACTACAAGCTACCACCTTCAACATTACAAACAAGTTTTTCAGTTTAAGAGACACATTACATATAAACAGATCCAAACAAACAAAACAATGTTTTAAACTTTTGTATTCCGGGTAGCACAAATTTTATACCAACCAATTACAACCAAAACAAAACTTCACGGAACCAAACAAAAATTTTGTATCAGAAATGAACCATTTACTTCTTTGTTTTGGTTTGTTAGTCCAAAACTGAGCTGAACTAAAATTTGTTACACGGACACTTACAAGGTGAAAGCACCCAAAACTGAGTAGAAATTTTGTGTAAGATATGCATTCAAACACATGTAAACAGCACAAACAAATCATTAAATATGATGTTTAGATTCACTTTTCAACCATTAAGATTCAAAGTACCTGAACGAGGCTGGCTGCGATAAGCATTCCAATTCCACCACCAATAACATGACCTTCAATACCAGAAAGAGAGACACTCAAACCGCCTGTTCGACTTTTGGATCCACCTTCTTCATTCACCAGATAAGATCCACCTAAACTTAGAATCTCAAAACGTCCCTGTATAACACAAAGAAGGGATAAGAATCTTTAGCTTTCGACATTTAGGTTCTTTTTTCCGATTAACTGATTGAACGATTTGAAACCTCGAATGTTAAGGAAGGCGCTGTTGAAGCAGGTTCACGCAGAGTGACTGAAGAAACCGTTCCAGTGCCTGACATTATACAAAGAGCCCGAGGTCTTTTCTGTGAAAATGACAAAACTTTCGAGACAATGTCCTACAAGAAAAATATAAAGGAAATTAAAAAGCTGCATAAATCATTAAGATTGAAAGGAGTTTTGAGAGTTTACTTCTCCTGCTCCAACGCTGATGACATGAGGTGCAAAAGCAAATCCAGCTGATGTATTCATCCACTCACCTAAAGTAATGAACAGATTTAAATGACATTGTCATGACCAATTACTTATCTCAACACAAGTGGATCAGTCAAATTACTCTTTCACAGCTTAATACCAAACAATCAATGTTGAGTAGCAGTAACACCAGAGCTAAATCAATAACCTAATATGACCATAGAATCATCTTAAGCTTCTAGCATCCAAAATCTAGCTCTAATCATAAGAACCCCAGCTCGTGTTCAATGTATGTAGAAGAAAGTTGTTCCAAAGCTACATACTGTATCTTAATCAAGAAGTCGATTTGTTCAAATCTACTAATACTGAGTTGACTAAACACATCCTAATGACGAATTACTCATCTGTTGTTGAGTGGCAATAACAACAGAGCTAAAGAAACAAAACAATAACTTAACCATAGCTTCTACCATTCAAACTTTCACCTAATCACAAAAGATCCAAGCTCATGTCCTAAGCAACAACTTAACTAGACCAAGTACAGAGAAAAACTTGAGATCTCACCAAGATTAGCCAAACGTTGCTTCCTTCCAGTTCCAGGGGGTCGACCTCTGGCTCGTTTAGGTGCATTAGGATCAGACATTGAAGAAGAGTCCTTAGACTTCTTACTAACACAAGGCATTGGAGAAAGCCCTAAAGAAACTTGTCCCTCAGGAGCATACTTTCTCGGCCTTCCACGTTTCTTCTTAACCATCGGTGTATCCGGCGGTGGCTGAGGCTGCGACAGAGGCGGCTGAACCGCCGCAGAAGAACCCATCCCCATGTGAATACTGTGCCCAAAATCAGAGTGCCTCTGCTGCTCAGCCATAGAGAAAGGAGCCCCCGGATTGCTAGCCTGAGGGTGATGAATGTTAGGGTTTAACATTGGCCTCATTCCGGGAGGTGGCGGCGGCGGCGCGTGAAACCCACTCGCGACTTGGGAAGGTGTAAGATTGGTAAAGGCTCCTCTCTGAAGATAGTACTGAGGATGCGAGCCTGGAAATGCCATAGCTTCTCTCCCATCCATGCATTTAAAACCCTAAATTACAACTCTCTTAAGAGATTTTAAAAAAGGAAACTTTTCTCAAAAAAACAAAAATTTTTATCTACCAACTAGAAATCGTAAACCCTAAATCCCCAAAGTAGTAAAGAGAAACAACAATGGCGGGTTTTTATAATATACCCAGTAATCAAAGTCGGGTCTTTTCAGCTAATGGACTCAAGATCCAAAATTGTTTCAATGAACCCTAGAAAGAAAAAAAAAAGGCTAAATCTTGAGTTCTAAGTGAACTCAAGAAAGTAAATTGCAAATTTGAAATGTATGTAGACAAAACAGTTAAAAGTAGCTCCTCGTACTGTTACAGTCTCCTCTAGCAGAGAAAGCAAATCTCAGAAAAAAAATAAAATAAAAAAGGAGACTGAAGAAGAGAAAGGAGCGTGACGAAGACGACCATTGTTTGTTTTCTATTTATATATTTCTTTTTAATTAATATTGTGTTATTGTCTTCTTTTTATTTCTCCCTTTTTTTGAGAATATTAAATTTGGTTTGTTTGAGATTTTTACTGATTTATTTATTAAAAAAGGATATAGACTTTCTTGAATGATTTTATAACAAAATCTAATAATGTCTCATTACATCTCTCTCTGACTGAAAACGAAATTTATTAGTCACTGAGAATATTATTCATTAATGTTAAATGCTTTTCATGTATTAATTATCAATCTTCTTGGAAGAACATCTTGTATATTATATCTAATAAAGAAAAAAAACTAAAATATCCAAACATTTATTATTTGGCAATTTTTGTTTATACTTATTTAAATTTACTATTTTAATTAATTTTCTAAGTATTTCGGATACTTGAAAGCCAAATACACTATAGTCTTTCAGTGAACACAAGTATTGAAGTTGTTGGTGAACACAAAAGAAACTAAAGAGTTAAAATCTCCTTAGATAGCCTGAAAGCAGGGAGTTCAGTTACATTAACAGTGTTAGAAGGAACTGAGAGATCTGGTCTCAAATCCTGAAATGTCTGGTATTAGCTTTCCCAGAGAGAGACATCTACAACAACAAAGATATGTACAGCACTCACACTATGTATGCTGCTGCTGCTTAAGAGACTAATAATGGTTTTTGTTTTTTGAATCATCCGCGAGTCAAATCAATATCAGTGAGTAGGTTTCTGCTAGAGTCGTCAAGTGACCTTCCTGATCCTGAACCGGGCCATTCGCTCATTCCCTGAGCAGCTGAGAAGTTTGGTGGCGTCTGCTGACCCGCCGATGCTGCAGCTTCTGGTGCACTACACGGTGTGGTCTCCATATCGCTATTGTTGTGCTCTTCATTTGGTTCTTTTTCTTGTCTGATGGTCTTGTTGTTATTGGTATTATAAGACTTTGCACTTGCTCCATATACAAAACTACAAGCCACCACCTTCAAAGTAACCAACAAATTTTTCAGTTACATATAAAAAACTGAAATCAAATTACTGAAAAGTTTCAATTGGTAGCATAAATTATACCTGAACAAGGCTGGCTGCGATAAGCGTGCTAATTCCACCGCCAAAAACAAGACCTTCTTCGCCATTAGAAAGAGAGACACTCAACCCGCCTGTTCGACTTTTGGATCCACCTTCATCATTCACCAGATACGATCCACCTAAACTTAGAATATCATAACGTCCCTAAGGAAAACAAGAAAAAAAAGGATTCTATTAGAAATCTCTTTCCAGGTTTTGTATTCTCTCGATTAACAGAATGAACGATTTTGAAACCTTGAATGATAAGTGAGGTGTTGTTGAACCGGGTTGACGCAGAGTGACTGAAGAAACTGTTCCAGTGCCTGACATTATACAAAGAACTCGAGGTCTTTGCTGTGAAAATGACACAATTTTCGCAACAATGTCCTGCAAGAAAATTAAAATGAAATTGAAACAATGTAAAGCTACATAATCAGTAAGAATTGAAAGGAGTTTTGAGAGTTTTACTTCTCCTGCTTCAACGCTGATCACATGAGGTCCAAAAGCATATCCAGCTGATGTATTCATCCACTCACCTAAAATAAATAAACAGAGTTAAAAGTTTTCAATTGACTAATCACATTAGAATGAACAATCATATCAACATAATACCAAACAATCAATGTTGAGTAGCAGTAACAACAGAGCTACATCAATAACCTAATCTGGCCATAGAATCATCTAAAGCTCTAGCAGGATCCAAGCTTTACATATTATATTTTATAGTCTTGTACCATGTTGGCCAACCACATTAGAATAACCAATTACTATCTCAACTTACATTAAATCAACCACACATGGATCAGTCAATCTAATACCTAACAATCAATATTGAGTAGCAGTAACGACAAAGCTAAAGCAACAACTTAACTTGACCAAGTAATTAAGCAGAAAAAAAACTCGAGATCTCACCAAGATTAGCCAAGCGTTGCTTCCTTCCAGTTCCAGGAGGTCGACCTCTGGCTCTGGCTCGTCTGGGTGCATTAGGATCATCAGACATTGGAGATGAGTCCTTGGACTTATTACTACTAACACAAGGCATTGAAGAAAGCCCTAGAGAGACTGGTCCATCAGGAGCAGGAGCATACTTTCTCGGTCGTCCACGTTTCTTCCTAGCCGGCGGTGTCCCCGCCGGTGGAGATGGCGGTGGCGGCGGTTGTGATAGAGGCGGCTGAAACTCCGCAGCAGAAGCAGAGGAACCCATCCCCATGTGAATACTGTGCCCAAAATCAGAGTGCTCAGCCATGGAGAAAGGAGGAGGTCCTGGGTTGCTAGCCTGAGGGTGATGAATGTTAGGGTTTGACATTGGCCTAAACCCCGGATGTGGTGGCGGCGGCGGCGCGTGAAGACCACTCGCGACCTGGGAAGGTGTAAGATTGGGAAAGGATCCTCTTTGAAGATAGTACTGAGGATGCGAGCCTGGAAATGTCATTGCTTCTCTTCCGTCCATGCATTAAAAAACCCTAAATTACAAATCTTTAAAGAGTACAAAAATAAAAGAAGAGATTTTTTTAAAAAAGGAAACTTTAATTCCCTAAGAAATCGTAAACCCTAATAAAGAGAACAACAATGGCGGTTTCTTAATTTACCCAGTAATCAATCAGCTTTCAAGATCCAAATTGTTTCTATGAAACCTAAAAAACAAAAAGAAGTTAAAATCTTGAGTATCACTAAGAACTCGATTGCAGATTTGGAATTAAGTAAGTAGCTTCTCCTACTGTTACAGTCTCCACGAGAGAAAGCAAATCTCCCAAAGAAACAAGAAAAGCTAGATTTGATGGAGAAATCTAGGGTTTCTGAGATGGAGAACACAATGTGTATCAGAGGAGATGACAAAGGAAGTTGACAGAAGAGACAAATCAGGGAGAAGAGACAACAGATTTGTAATTTTGTTTTCTTTTTAATATTTTGTGAACTTTTTGAATTGGAGAGGCCTTACTCTGAAAGTTAGAAGACCAAAAGAAGAAGAAGAAGAGAGAAAGGAGAGTGACGACCATTGTTTCCTATTTATATATTTCTTTTAATTTATTTAGTTTATTAAATTTTGGTTAAAGATATACATTGAATATTTTTTTTCTCCACTTTTTAGAATATTTAATTAGTTTGTTGAAGAATATTTTTTTAATTCAAAAAGGATATTATTAGAACTTTCTTATTACAAAATCTAATGTTTCATTAGTTCTCTGACTGAAAAGCAATATTTATTAGTCATTGATGTTATATTCATTATTAATATTAAATGATTTTCATGTATCTATAAATTGTTTGCTTTGATTTTAAAAAAAATTCATGCTCGTAAAGCCTACTTACCATTACTAAGAAAAAAAATTATTTAACATTTCAAATTATTATATTTTTTAAGAAACAGTGATAAAGATATAAAATAGTAATACTAAGAAAAGTTTAAATTTTATAATATATTATTTTTCTAATGTATCTTTTTTGGCCAACGAAACTTAATACATCGTATCAAACAAATTAGAAGTTATCTAAATATCTTTTATTATTATCTATAGTATATATAATATTTATTAGTTATATTTTAATTAGTTTAGATAATTATACTATTAATTTAGAGTTTATCTAAGTTTTTAAAGTTTCTTATATTGAATCTTACAGTTTAATTTTTGTAATTATTATTCCCATGATTTGTATATATTTTTTTGTCTATATCTGACTTTCATGTTCTTATTTGCGAGATTTTCATTAGATATTTTGTAAGTTTTTTTTTTTTCACTTTAAGTTGTTATTAGAAGAGGTGAGTTCATGTAACCAACCATGTAGAAGGTATCAAAGAATGAAGCAAGACTCGTGTTGACTTAACTTCATATAATCTTCAATTCACAATTCAGATGTAGGAAAGAAAATATAAACTAAATCAAACTTTGTTTTAAAACAAAAAAAATTTTTGTTGTTGTACAATTTTAAACTTTGATTTAAAAAGAGATGTATGAAAGAGAGATGTGTCCTAATGTTGACTAAAGGATATGAGAGTGAATTGGGACACACTTGAATATCTCTCTCTCACATGTCTAAATCACTTTGCTATTTCTTTCTTTGCTTCGGACAGTGAGCCCTCTCTCCTAACTTTATTTTTTTCCCATTTTTATATTCCTCTTTTTTCCTTTTACTTTTATTTATCTAAATTCTTTTATTTTTCAAAAGTTTTGAAAGTGATTTAAAAAAAAAAATTATATATATATACGTATATATATTTTGCACCTAATTTGAAAGTTAGTATGATGCATTTAATATCCGGCGTCTAAAAGGGCCCGACCAAAAAATCCAAATAGTCAAGTTAGTATGATGCACTAGATATGTTTTTTTTGGTTTAATTAGATTTGTTTTGCTACTACTCCCAAGTCCCAATTCCAATTTCTGACTACAAATTTTTTAGTTTGTCTAATGTCAACAATCTTGTTGCACTCACGCTTTAACACCAACATTGTTTTGACTTTTGACATTAAACTTAATAAATTTGACTTTCCCTTATTCTTCTTTTTGCCAACTTTTCACTTAAATTTAATGTGACTTGTCTTACTTTGTTTTTTTTTTACTTATTAGCAATTTTCATGAAAAATCACATAAATATTTGAGGCCGACCAGTACTGAACTTGACATTTTTAAAAAATTGGTTTGCTCACATAAATAGTCCATTCCTTTATAACTTTTACTATTATATATATATATTAAAAACTACATTAATAAGATATGGATGGACACAATAAATGTAAGATATTCAAAAATGGAAGAAGAGTGTTGAAGGAAGCTTTCAGCTTGAGGATGGTGTCTGAAAAGGTACAATAAGGCTCTGTTTCTATGAAAGGTCCCTTGGTTAATACTTCACAACACATCTCTACATACAAATGTACATATATATATTGAGAGAGATATGATTGTGGGTCTGTGATTCACATGATGTCATCAAAAGTGATTCTTGTAAGGAAAGTGATCTCAACTATTGCTTTTTTTTGAATTTTCCTTCTGATGTATCTGTGGGGATGGAGTGATATGATTCTCTCTTTCACACATTTGTGGTCCGTTGATTTCTGGTCCAAACCAAATTTGTTTTCAAAACTCTTCTAATAGCTGTTGCTGGTAGTTTGATTTTGGTAGGAGTTTGTTGGTTTTGAAATTTGAAAGAAGGTTATATAAGTATGTTGAAGAAAATCATCAAAATTACAATTGAATAAAAATTACAATACAAAAACAACGGTAGACCGATACAATAGATTTTAACAAGTTACAAGTAAAGCCTTCGCTTTAAGATCTAAAGCTAATATCTCCTCTATACATAGTTGTGATTAGAATTTATCTAGTACATAATACTACAAATTACAGATCCAGTGATCTAGTTAAAAAAAATAAAAGATCCAATAATCTGGCAAATTATTAAAGTCTAAAAACCTTTTATGTTAACTTCTCCATTTTTCTAATGGAAACATTACAAAAAAAGATTTGAGAAAAACCCCATCATCTAAAATTGAATAAATGAATTAGCTCTATATTTCAGTCCCTCAAGAGATTATTATGTTGGTTCTTAAGTGAAGAACCATGGAAGAATATGAACCTGAGGGCTCCTTTTAGCTGTCCGTTTGATGCGTTTTCGGGTTTTCCACCGTAAATCATCAACTACAGCACCAGTCACTACCTTTCTTGTCTGTCTTTGGTTTCGCGACTGTGTCTCTGGCTCCGTTGATCTGTTACCAGATATCAATCAAACAAATGGATTCAGAAAACAGAAAAGTGTGTGGCAAACGTGTTTAGAGTAAGCTTGTATGGAACTAGTAACAAACCTCGCAGGGTCAATCTTTGGAGAGGATTCCGCCACTGGACAGCAAGCGGAGCAGACATAAGCCTCAGGGCGCCAATGAAGTTTTAAGCAATAGGTGTGATACCATTCGCCACATTGATTACAAGAAACCATGGATCTTGAGTTGTACGGCTTTAAACAAATACAGTGTAACATACTCCGAGCTCGTAAAGACTGCATCAATCAACCATGACACAAAACAGTATAAGATAACGGTAAGTTATGTGCTAAGCTTTGTTAAAATTCATTTCATCTATTAACCTGAAGTTCCTGCTCTGGATGGACAGGTAAATTTTCACCCTCAGAAATAAGCTCGAAAACATCTTCCAAGGCAAGAGCACCAGAGTCCGTCACCACCTGCAGATCAAACCAATAGCTCTCGCTTTCGTTAGACATTCCAAAGAGATATAAAGAAATAGACTGAAAAATAATAAGTGTTGGCAAGTACTTTTCTAGCTCGTTTTGCCCACTCTAGTCCAGTGTCTTTCAACTCCATGAGTCTCTTTCCTAAGTAATACTCTTTCGGTAATATTTCCAGTGTTAGTCCCTGTCAATAAGAAAATGACCGAAACTCATCAACCAGATCCCTGTGGTGTTAACGTATTCATTGAAAATCCAAAGAGAAGGATAACGTATTCACCGAACATACCTCTTCTAAGTGCTGCTGAATTTGCTGTAACGAGGGCTTTCCTACATCTTTTAGCAACTGCCATTTAAAGACACACTTAAACAATCAAAAGGAGGTACATAACCACACTAAGCGTTAAATTAAAACTCAGAAATATATTTGTACCTCAGAGGAAGGTGAGCTAGAGGTTAACGTGATGGTCTTACTACACCATCCTAGTTTTAGACTTGCAGCTCGAAGTTTGGGAAGTTCATCGAAATTGAGACCAAGGGCCAGACCAGATTCTCTAGCAGAGTCCACTCTGGTTATCAAATCCATAATCATCGGAAGGATATTGCTATGCGTGCCATCATCTATCTTCGCATTGTCCAACAAATCTTTAGTTTCTTGCAAGATCTGATGACTATCACACTGCCACCTCTCGCAATTAAGCAACAATGTTTCAAGAACTCTTGGCTCTTGAAGCTGAACGTTTAGCGATTTAGACTGAGAAACTAGGTCCTGCAAAAATTAAAGCATTGAATACTCCAATGATCACATCAGTTACCAAAAATACAGAAACCAAAATAGGCACAAGAGGCAGACAAACCTTTAATACAGGAAGTTCAAGCACAGAACAAGGAGATAATGCCACAGAGGAAGTGGCTGACAAAAAAGGCTCAGATTTCTGAAGCCAAGTTTCAGTCGATGAGATTGTCTTCTCTATGCCTTTCAAAGAAGGCAAAACCGCATCAATGTTGATTGACGTCCTAGAAACAAACATCTTTTCATGAATAAAAAGACTTAAAGAAAAAACAAAGCATGATGGGCTGAACTAAATAAATTTAAAAGCCTGAACAAAAGATATTTACCTGACGAGATCTTTAAGGTCGTACATCCGAGTTTCACTGGCAAGGATACTGCTTGCTCTTTCCTCCCAACACCGAGCCGTTGACAAAATTCCCGAGATCTCAACAAATAACTTTTCCTCATCGATGTGTAGCCTGGAAATATAAAATTTTAGCATGCATATATAAAAATAAAGTAGAATGCATTACATATTTTATAATCAATATCTGGGGACAACGTACACAACAGCTTCCGAGAGCAGCTGCTCGATGAATTTTAGAGACCTTCTTGCAGTATAAACCTACATTTACCAAACAAAAAGCTGAATTTCAGAGACCTTCTTGCTATATATATAAAACAAATTTCATACATTTTATATTCAACATGATATCATGAATTCATGATAACTGCATGAGACAAACAAGGGATACAAAGTCAATAAAGAAAGAGAAAACATTTACCGTTCGAGCTTTTTCCCGGCAAGATGCCTTCTTCAATTCAACCTCAACAAGAGGCAGTCCTTCAACTACTTCAGATACTGTGGTATAGGTTAAAGCTATCAGCCTGTCACTATGGATTACAACGCAAAAATAGGTGGAAACACCCAAAAGAATGTTGAAGTACAAAAGAAATACCTTTAATACCTAACGATGATCCATCCTTTAGAAGGGAACTCAGGTCTTTTATTAGCTTTCGTTGGTCCTTGCCTTCACGAACATCAGTCATTACATCATTAAAGCGTGAAATCCAAGACAAAGTGTCAACATGGCACTGCCTCAGAATGTTTAATTCAGGAACGTTGACGCTGAAACTATCGAATTCATTAAGAACCTCTTCCACATTCTGTGCAGAAAAAAGAAAATACTTCAGAAAGGTTCAACAAATGAGATGGTTTCTTAATCACAATGAAAGATGCAGAACAAAAGTACAGCCAACCTTGAGAAATAAAGAACCATTCAAAACGTTGTTACATTTATCACGGGCTAATTCTGATTTCTTTACCAAATGCAGAATCCCTTCTGTTTCTGGAAGTTGCACCTGAAGCTCCAACATCTATAAAGGAAAAAGAACGATTATAATGCATGAACAAGTAACAAAATCATCATTTTCAGAATAAGGACAATATATTCACCTCTGACTTAAGCTTGAAAAGTGGATCCATTTCAGTCCCTGGACGTTTAGTGTCCGCAAGACAGAGTCTCGCCCTTTCAGCTAACATCTGCGGACCCATGAGGAAGAAAGATTATCAAATTCAAGAAAAGACATTAATCAACATGTCTCATATTATTCAATATGGAATCGTAATTTAAACCAATAGGCAATATTCACATATTCTTCTTAACTCACACACCCTATAACAGATTCCCTTGTTATTTAAAACACAAAACATGACTACTAAGATATTGTAAGCTAGCGGAAAAAAGAACTATGCACATGTCGGTCTATACAATGGTTTACCTTTGCAGAAGAGATCTTCTTTGACAAGATCTCATGTTTTGTAAAGGATATTGGTGAACTAGAGACTTCAGAATGCAATAGCTCCAGCTGGGTGATCTAGAAACAAAAACCAAGTTACATGAATCAAAATGCATAACATTAATGATTTTACCGGATGTAGTCAGATTGGAGTTTGTAGTGGCATACAGTTGGGCTACTTGACAGAGCTGAATCGATTTTCTCAGACAATTTTCTAGCCTCTTCAGCATAGTCCTACATAGAAATGGAAACGTGTAAACAATGTAATAACATAAAGGCTAACAATAGTAAGGATCTAAAGGAAAACTGGGATATCACAGCTATATGGCTAACCTTTAATTTCAGATAACCAGATTGAAAGCAAGGAACGGGGTTAACTCTCACCAACTCATCAATAAATTCCAAGTGAACTTTCATTGAATCATTGTTGGCTTCACCTTCGACTTTTGAAAGACAGTCGCTAACAGCTTCAGCCCATATCTTTGCTTTGACCAAACTTTTTGTAACATCTCGTACCTGTATGACAAGAAAATATTATTTTCCAGAATCTACCTAAAGACAATATTTTCCAGAATCTACCTAAAGACAAATATACAAAAAGCATTCCAACAGATACTCGAAACTCACACGGTCCATTTCTGATCCAGCCCAAAGAAACTGTTCTGCTTCCTTCAAAAGAGTGGCATATTCAACACTAGAAAAGGCATGGTCAAGAACCTTCGATGCTCGAAGAAGCCATCTGTCAGCTGGTCGTGCCTGACTCACTTGCATTCCCTCCTGCTAGTATGAGAAAAAAGCAGCAACAGTTTATATATTTATCATAAGATATGGAAGACCGCTAAATTATTTAATACACACCCTTAAGTATAAATTTACCTTTTTGTTGAAAGCACTAGATCGTTTGGTGCCTGAACTCGGCCGTTGTGAGTTTTTGGTTTCTTGCGTTTTGCAGCCACCAAACTTTTCAATTTCTTGTACCATCCTATCCAACTCGGCAAGGGTATAACGATATACAAGACGCAACTTTGTAGGTTCACATTCACAAAGGTGCTTCCAGTGCTGAATTCAAGATTATAAACACTTGAAGTAAATAGCAAAATCAAGAAACTAGATTCTTAAGGGTAGGTTCTGCCTGAAGTGGATTGGTCTCTAGAAAGTTGGATATAAATATTTACCTCCAAGCATGCAAAGACAGATGGCCTGCAATTGCAGACGATAGCAGAAAGATGAAGATATTGCTGGCAGATGATGCATGTTGGATCCTGCAAATACCGTTATAAAGAGTCCACACATCAGAGCATTATCTTATGCAAACTAGAATGAGTAGGCAAAAACACATAACATTGAAACCAACAATATCTGATTGCAGAAAGAAAAACCTCTTCGATGCCCACAGAATCAGGGCATTCAGGCATAAACATAGGAGAAGATCTCAAAATACCACTTTTCCAGAGCTGCTCTCTCCAGTTCTTTTCCTTGCTGTATATTCTGAGCAATTCTTTCTTCAAATGTATTGATCCTTCGATATTGCAGCAGTTTTCCTATAAGAGATTACAGTTAAAGCAATCACTGAAGCTGCGCATATATCCACATTTGGTGCTTGAAGCTAGCATACACAATTGCACTAGTAACCAATGAATAATTAGTAGTGGTGCATCTCCCATCACGTAATAACTATATCTTCTTTTGTGAATGCAATAGAGTTAGTATATTAATCAACAAAACCAACTAACTCAATGGACTCACAAAAGCAGTATAAGCAAATATCGCCCAACAAGCCAATAGAAATAATGGGACATGTTTCCAACCAGAGGTAAATGGGCATACAATTCATCTCGCTAGCCTATCATAGCAATGTTTTTTAATGCTGTTCATATTGTCTTTCTTACCTTAGCTACCACGCAGAGAAGCTCTTCATGAGATATGACTGAAGGTTTGCGGTATAGCCGATACAGCTCTGCCCCAAAACCACCATGAGGTAGCCAATCAGCAGTGGCAAAGTTGACGGCTTCTGCACAATTTAAACCTGGTAGGACAACATATGCTAGTATATCATAAACTGCACAAACATACTGGTAACAAACTCCCTATCGCAATTAATTGAACACTTTACGCGCAAAACTAGTTACATCACAGCTCTAACTATTATTAGAAGTTGGCGTACCAAAATTGAATCCAGCATGAAAGGATTTTGGAAATGTGATCACGAAGTTTCCAGGCTCCTAGCAATGAACAAAAGTAGAGGGATTATGTTATAAAACTAAACAAGCTCAGTGATTTTAGGAGGAACGTTACTACTAATCACAAATAACTTCCAAACTTGCAATTAAAAATGCTAACAATGAAATAAGCTCATCAATGAACTATATACTCGTATATCAAACCTGTAATACTGTGTAGACTGGGACTTTATTTTCTTGTAAAACAGTCGGACTCAACATGGTAACCAGTTGAAAGAGCAAATCTGGCTGAGCATCAAAGAGATCCGGAAGAGTTTTCCGCATAACCTACAGAAAAAAAATTAAGCAGCTCAAGTATTAAGAGCAAAGATTAAAAACCCTTTGGAGGCTTAGAGCACACAAAGACTAACCTTTTCAAAAGCACTAGCAGCACTGCCCGGAACACCATACCAACATTTTGCCTCTCCCCTGAAGAAGTGTGAATCAAAAACAAGTTGGTAGCAAAATCTTTCAAGATAAAAGACTATAAATTAGAGAGTTTCAAGAATGGAGAATGCAGTACTCTGAATGCTTCAAAAGAACCAAAAAATATTTGTAGAAAGAAACGAAAATGAGGATTACAGTAGAGGAAACATACCAGTGTAGATAATTGACAGAGTAAAAACAATGGTCTTCAAAATGCCAACAAAAAGAAGAGAAGAGCATTCCAAGATATAGCCAAGGCACTGTTACACCATTAATGTTATGCCGAATGGCCTGAAGCATAGATCCTTTCAACTTTGGCATGTTATTGAGATTCCAAGGGCTACTACAATATTCATCCCATACATTTGCCTCAACTGATTCTGGTCTTTGATCACCTATTCGAGGGAAACCACTTCCATAAACAGAAGTATCCAAGTCATTACCATACATAACTTCAACCTCACCACCTGACCCTTCTACTATCTCCCAAAACTTTTTCTCTATCTGCGTCCTAGACACTGATCCTGAACCAAACCACTTTCTTTTAGCGCGATCAGCAACGCGCTTGAAATCTTCTAGTGGTAAGCATTTACCAGGAACAAACCCAAAAGTCTCTTCATCAGTGTTTAAGCACTCAAGGCAATACCAGTTCCCTAGTGGGATATGCTTCAGCGGTGGCGAGAGACAATATATATGCCAACCTTTATTACAACTATCACACAGAAGCATCACTTCGCCGTGTTTACCACTTTTACACTGCTCACATGATTGATCAACCACTTCTTCAATTTCCACCTTTGGATTCTTTTCATCACCACTTCTCTTTCTTCTCTTTGAGCTTCGAGATTCAGAACACCGTCTACTCCGTTCATTCGTTTTCCTTTTGCAGCCCTTTGACGTATCCGAATTCATCCGACTGTGATAATTCTCAAAATCATGCAAATGCTCTTTGTATAACTGGCACAAGACATGCTTAGCACACTTTGAAATCTTTTCACCAGATTTCATAAACTGATACACCTCACCCCATTTTTTCCCTTTAACAACCTTTTCGTAACCACCAAACCGCTTCACGGCATTGAACAGCTTACACAAATCCAACTCCTGACCTTCGAAAACAACTCTCTTCTTCAGCTTCTTACCTAAATGCTCCTCCAAAAAACTATTGTACTCCAACTGAAACGTCTTCGAATTGCAAGAAGCAGGACGAAACTGCAACCGGTGAATCTCTTGTGTCTTTGTTGGGAACTTAACAGATTCCAAATCCAAACCAAAAGGAGGTTTCCAAGAACTAGGTGGAACAATCTTGCAAATTCCATAAACCTCTGCCTCTGCCTTGATCTTGTATATGTACTCTAACGGATCTTTGAATTCATCCTCTGTCGGATGGTACACCGGTCCTAAAGGAACATTGATCGATCCTCTAAGTTTCTGATCTAAAACCCTTTTCTCCACTGCCTTAACTCTACCTTTTCCCATTACCAAACACATCAACTAAAACCGCACAATCATAACCTACGGATAAAAATAATTCAATACAGACACGCAAAAAGATCAAAAACCCTAATTCAAGAACAGTGAGAATTCAATTCTAGGGTTAGCAAAATTTATTAATACCTTGTGTGAGACTGTTGGAGAGAGGAAACAGAACAGAGCTCGTGAGAAACTAGAGTTGCGGAGAAGATGAAGTGTTCCTCCAAAGAATGTTTTTGTTTTTTTTTTTTGACGAATTTTGTTTGTGAAAAAAGAAGAAAAAAAAAAAGATTTTTAATTTTCTTTTATAAAGCGCTGTTACTGAATTTCCAAAATTGGGTTTGGTTAGTAACGGAAATTACGGGGTAGGAGAGAGAGAGAAAATATTCTCAGTTCTTTTCTACGGGAAGAGGACTTTGTGCCGGTTTAATGGATAAGAACTGCTTGCCGTTTATTCTGATCGGAGAGGTACTACGTGTAGTTTCTCTTTCGCTGTGTTGGGCTCACGTTACTAAGGCTGGTAAGGCCAAGGCCCATAATAAACTTTCCCAAGGACTTTTTTTCCAAAATGGAAATTAAAGAATAGTTTAAATGTTTTGTTAAAAAAAATCTATAATTTTTTTTTTTTTTTTTTGTGTCTACAATTAATTATTATTATTTATGGTAGAGAGGGTTTAGACTTGTTTAATTTAGAGATTTTTTGGCTATTTTATAATTTGATATAACATTGAGACTATTTCCACAATGTTCCTAATATTTCTATACAAATTCGGATTCGAGCTTAGGTTTATAGTTTACTGCTGCTATATATCTCTTTCTTTCTCATTTGATGTCTCATCAGTTTTTGTGTTATGGATCATGCTAATCTTCTCTATTGTCTCTTACCAATTGGAATGAGTTGACTAGAAGCATTCCAAAGGACCTCTCATTTAATGTGTTTTGTCTTTGATTTCCCAATCGATTAGATTGGAGAAAGTAAATTGCGCCTATCATTTATCTAGTTCAACACATGTAATTGCGCCTATCATTTATCTAGTTCAACACATGTAATTGCACCTATCATTGCATACTTTTTACATTGTAATCGATTTTGAGCTAAATTGGAATGTAATATTCAACAAAGTCATACAAAGATGACATTTTTTTGCATAAAAGGAGTTTTTCTATCAAAAACGGTTTAATCTTCCCTTCAATGCTTCATATGCTTGTATAGCACTGATGAACCCCATGTCTCATGAGATTTCTCCCAGGATTAGCATCAAATTAAACCGTGTCCGATTATTGCCAGTTGCACAGTCAAGAAGAAGTAACATTTTTGAAAAAAGAAGTAAATTTTGTGAGTTTTCAAGATAATAAAAAGAAAAAGGAAAAAAAAAATTCTCGATATCATTCACAGCAGGTACGAGGGGATGGTCGGTGAAAAGGCGTTTCTACTGTTGGAAGAAAACAAAAGAAAATAAAAATGCTAAAGAGCGTTATGTCGGTGGCTAAATTTTTGGTTTAACTTATTTTCTTCCTTTTCCACGTTCACATTATTCTATTTTTCACATTATCATCTTTCCAAATATTTCATTTCAATTAGAGGAAAAGATAAACTTGTTACCAAAATAGTTATGTGCGACAAGGGACATGTATCTGTGTAAATGTAGTAATATATAACTAATTATGTGAAATATTTATATACTATTGATTGACAGCTATGGATCAATTAGATGGAGTTGTGGAATACGGTACCAGTGTGTGTGTGCGCTACGCGACGCGTACAGATTATGGTATCATTGACAAAAACATACCATATGGCATATGTATTTCTTTTTGTAGTTACCATTTTTTTTTACCAATTTGATACCCTTATGATTAATTTCTTCTTAAACAATGGGAAACAAGAAAGTGACTGGTAATTGCATTTAAACATCCACGTTTTGCACCACTATTTTTGTTTAATCTTTTTGATAACCGGAAATACTGAATAATTCCCAAAACATGTAAAAAGTTTTAAAAAAAATTTTGTCGTCGAAAACGTTTATAGTAAACAAAAAGAACTATAATTTTTTTAAGTAACAAAAAAGTAAAATTCAGAACCCATTTGAACATAAACATTTGCACCATCACTTTATGATGATATAATTTCATATTGATTGAATTATACAAAATTAGTAAATTGGTTTAGCTTTATGCTAATATATATTATATATAGATCAATTTAACAATATAAAGCGGTATAAATTTTTTGGCGGTTGAAAAACGGTTAGTGTTACGACAAATTGTTGGATAGAAAAAATAGTATAAAAGTTTTTAAAGTGATTTTTTGTCGTTTTTGGTCCTCGTTTTATGATCCGTTATAACAAAAACGGTATAAGATTACCAATCACGTAAAGTATATTATTTTTCATTATACATTATTTTCAGATATCTTTGAAATACATTTGTTAAAAAAACACGTTTAGTAGATAATATATAGACCAAATATTGTAGACTATTTTGAAAAATGAAAACCAAATATTTTAAAGAAAAAAAAACACTCCTAATAGAATTAAACTATTGTTATTGATAATTCCAAATTGATGGGTTATTGTGTGATATCAAATATGAGTTGTTTCTTAGATATCTCTTATTTTTTTGACCCACTGGTTGAGTTGACTTGGGTGAGAGAGAGGCCTGCTGCTTTGCTGTGTTTCTCTTTTATTTTTCTTTCTTCTGAAAACAAAAACTAAAGTTTTAATCTTTTATTTTATTTTTAATTTTAACATTCTGGCAAAGTTCTCTGCTTTTGTCTCTCCAACAAAAGGATAGAAAATAAAAATAAAACAAAAAAAAGCAAAACACAAAAGAGAGAAAGTTGCAGAAAACAATCTCTCTCTGTTCTTTGAGCCCTTTCCCTTTGAGCTCACCACACGAGCGGCTCTCGATTTTGTCATTTCACCTTTTTCCTCTTCTTCTTCTTCTTTTTGAGTTTCTATTTTCACAGATCGTTTTCTCAGATTTTTTGACCCTTCAATTTGCTTTTGTTCTTCTTCCTCGTATAGCTGGGNTTTTTTTTTTTTTTTTTTTTTTTTCTCTTTCTGTAATTCTGAAGAGATTCTTCACGGATTTGATCTGTTTAAACTATATAAAGTCTTGATTTTTAGTAAATCAGCTAAAAAAAGAAGACGCGGTTTAGGGTTTATGGTTTGACTAGGAAAAAACAAAAAATCATATACTGAAATGGGTTGTGAGGTTTCCAAGTTATGTGCATTTTGTTGTGTATCAGAACCTGAAGGATCTAATCATGGAGTCACAGGGTTAGGTAAAGATCGAGTCTTTTTTTTGTTTTTTTTTTTCTTTCTAGGGTTTGTTTGGTTTCTCTATGATTGAATTGGATTTTTGTTTTTTGTTTCTTTCGTAGATGAGGATAGGAGAGGTGAAGGGAATGATTTGCCTCAGTTTCGTGAATTCTCAATTGAGACGTTAAGGAACGCTACATCAGGATTTGCTGCAGAGAATATAGTTTCAGAGCATGGTGAAAAAGCTCCAAATGTTGTCTATAAAGGCAAATTGGATAATCAAAGACGTATTGCTGTTAAAAGGTTTAATAGGAAAGCTTGGCCTGATTCTCGTCAGTTTCTGGTAATAAATATATAGCCTTTGTTCTTTGATTTTTGCTTTATAAAGTCTTTTTTTTTACCTTTTTTATATGTCAATCTGAATCTCTTCTTTTTATAGGAGGAAGCTAGAGCTGTTGGTCAGTTAAGGAACTATAGAATGGCAAATCTTCTTGGATGTTGTTATGAAGGTGAAGAGAGACTTCTTGTTGCTGAGTTTATGCCTAACGAAACTTTGGCCAAGCATCTTTTCCATTGTAAGTTCTTGAACTTATTGTAACTATTTTTAGCTATATGCTTCTGTATTTAACTATTATTTTGGGGTTTTAGGGGAGTCACAACCGATGAAGTGGGCGATGCGACTAAGAGTAGCTTTACATATTGCTCAAGCTTTAGAATATTGTACTGGCAAAGGACGTGCGCTCTACCACGACTTGAATGCTTACAGAGTTCTCTTTGATGATGTAAGTTCAGCTTCACGTTTCTTACTATTGTCTCCGTTATTATGTGCATATATGAAAATAATCATATGTTTTGTCTTCTGTAGGACTCAAATCCAAGACTTTCGTGCTTCGGTCTGATGAAAAATAGTAGAGACGGGAAGAGTTATAGTACCAATCTGGCGTTCACTCCTCCCGAGTATCTCAGAACAGGTATTTACTTGAAGTCTTGCATATCAGTTTTCTTTATTTGGATTGTGGCTAGCTTTCTTTTGACATATTAGTTTGTGTGTTTGTTTCTATAGGTCGGGTGACACCAGAAAGTGTGATGTACAGTTATGGAACTCTGTTGCTTGATCTTCTTAGTGGAAAACACATTCCTCCAAGCCATGTAAGCTTATGATTAAGATACTAAATCAATTAATCTCCACCAAATCATTGTTGAGCATCAATCAAACTCCCTGGAGAAAAGTGCATCTTGACTAACATTTTACGTGTTGTGTATTATTAGGCGCTGGACCTCATAAGGGACAGGAACATTCAAATGTTGATCGATTCATGCCTGGAGGGTCAATTTTCGAGTGACGACGGGACTGAACTAATACGGTTAGCTTCTAGATGCTTGCAGTATGAGCCCCGAGAGCGTCCTAACCCGAAGTCTCTAGTTACTGCAATGATCCCTCTACAGAGGGATCTTGAGGTGCTTTCCTGCTACCATTAACTAGTCTACTTTCCATCTATCTTTCGCAAGCTCTTGTATCTTTTGATTACTTATCTTTTTTTTTTTGCTTTCGAGAAGATTATTTTCCGACACTAATAAGAAACTGGTTTATTCATGTAAGACTCCTTCTCATGAACTGATGGGCATACCAAGCAGCGCCTCAACCACACCCCTTTCACCACTTGGAGAAGCGTGCCTAAGAACAGATCTAACTGCCATACATGAGATTCTTGAAAAGCTTAGCTATAAAGATGATGAGGGTGCAGCCACAGAGGTTTCTTTCTTAATTCTTAACCTTGTTATTAATTACACTCTCGTTATTGTCTCACTGTGTATTTCTTGTTGCAATCTGATCACCTTTTTTTTGTTTGCTCCTTCCTCTGCAAAAATTTCAGCTTTCGTTCCAGATGTGGACCAATCAGATGCAAGACTCGCTGAACTACAAGAAAAAGGGTGATGTTGCTTTCCGACATAAAGACTTTGTAAATACCATTGACTGTTATACCCAGGTTAGATCAATTCTACTGCCATTGTTTTGTGTCTTTTCAGTTTAAGTTTTCAGATAAAGGGTAGTGTTGTAAATCTGTGCAACCTTATGACATAAACTGATGAAAAAATGTGTTTGGACAGTTCATTGAGGGCGGGACAATGGTTTCCCCAACTGTATATGCAAGAAGAAGTCTGTGTTACCTAATGAATGAGATGCCGCAAGAGGCGCTGAATGATGCAATGCAAGCCCAAGTGATATCTCCTGCTTGGCATATCGCATCGTATCTTCAATCTGTAGCCCTGTCAGCTCTAGGACAAGAGAACGAAGCACATGCTGCTCTTAAAGACGGAACAATGCTCGAAAGCAAAAGAAACACACTATGATGATGATGATGATAACAGAAAACACANACATAAAGACTTTGTAAATACCATTGACTGTTATACCCAGGTTAGATCAATTCTACTGCCATTGTTTTGTGTCTTTTCAGTTTAAGTTTTCAGATAAAGGGTAGTGTTGTAAATCTGTGCAACCTTATGACATAAACTGATGAAAAAATGTGTTTGGACAGTTCATTGAGGGCGGGACAATGGTTTCCCCAACTGTATATGCAAGAAGAAGTCTGTGTTACCTAATGAATGAGATGCCGCAAGAGGCGCTGAATGATGCAATGCAAGCCCAAGTGATATCTCCTGCTTGGCATATCGCATCGTATCTTCAATCTGTAGCCCTGTCAGCTCTAGGACAAGAGAACGAAGCACATGCTGCTCTTAAAGACGGAACAATGCTCGAAAGCAAAAGAAACACACTATGATGATGATGATGATAACAGAAAACACAAAGAGGAAACTAAAAGGTATCTCCTTACATTAACCGAAACGCCCCGTAGGCTTTTGCAGAATAAGATCAAAATTTCACCATCATCCTTTGAAGTAGAAGCTACAACTCAGTTCTCTTATCGTGTGCATCATCATCATCACTGGTCAGTTTCGGGGTTTCGTCTCATATCTCTTTCCTTTACTTTTTATTTTATTTTCTTTCAAATACTAGAAGAAGCATTCATTTGGTTTACTACCTCGAATTGGACTCCTTTTCTGTTTATGGTTACTGGCATGATGAACATTTCCCTGACATATAGAAGAAAAAGTTGCGTACTTTTGATGGGAAAAAAAACTGGAAATGGTGTGGTTGTGAATTTGCTTTGATGGGTTCTTCCATGATTTGTAATCTATGTTTTATAATATTTGTAATGTAAAGAAGAGAGCATTTTTGGAGTTTTTAATGATCTTTTGAGATTTGCATATCTGGATTTGTTCTTGTTTCTTATTTGTCTTGGATTCATTCTTCAGATCTCAATACTAATTCATACCACCCAAGGCCACAAACACTGAAACACAGGCATATATAACAAATAATTAGTCATAGGAATCTTAATCTAAATAGATTTCTATAGTTAGTTGCATTTATTCTAATCAAATCAACAATGATCATATAAATTCATAATGTTGTAGGACACCTGTAACGCATTAAAAATATATATATATACTCCCTCCGTTTCAAAATATAGGATGTTTTAAGCAAAACACGCAGATTAAGAAGACTTTACTTTTAACAAGTTCAACCAATCAGAAACAATACTGCATAATATAAAATACTAAACTAATCTAAAAGTTGCATTGAAATTTGAAAGCATCCTATATTATGAAACAAAAAACTTCTCCAAAACATCCTATATTTTGAAACGGAGGGAGTATTAGCTTTCGCAACAAAAAGGGCCCAACCGGGTTCGAACCGGTGACCTCTCGATCTGCAGTCGAATGCTCTACCACTGAGCTATGGACCCTTGAATGTTTAAACAATACCTGCAGTTGTTTAATATATTATTTTTTCTAAAATTGGGCTTCTATCTAAGCGTCTGTAAAAAAGCCCATCAACGAAGCAAAATACATGATTTTCTATGAGGGAACTATTAAATCCCTTTTAGATATGCATTTCTCTCTACCAATGTATGTGTTCTAAGTTCTAACCATGGTATATTAATTGAAAGAGAGCTAGCTGTACGTACTTTTCCTATTTTAATGTAACGGTCATCAATTTGTTATGATGCATATGATTAAAGGTCTCTCCTTTAAACCACCCTTGAGGATCACTACTCTCAAACCATCAATTGGTATTCGATTGTTACTTTTTGCACACCCTTTCTATGATTGGCTTAGACTGCAAGTGAAATATATCTTTTTGTGTAACTTTTGTCTGTTGCTTTCATTACATTCACAACTACTTGATTCCTATGTTACTTGTGGTGGGGCTTTAGATCTGCAAGATCGTATCCTGAATTTTTTTACTTTCTCTATCAATTCAGAGTTTGTAATTTTCAACTTCTCTCTTTGTAAAAAAAGGTTCATAATCAGTGACAGTTTCCTCAAGAAGTTGCAGAGTCAGATTCTGCTGTGATTGGTAAGTGCTCCTTCCTATATTCTCATTTGCATTGTCTTGTTTGTTTGGTTTAGCTTCTTTGGTATTACAGTACTGATACATGTTCTTGCCTTGAACAAATCTTCTGCAGAAAAGTTTGGTCATTTGTTCTAATGGTAGTAGAGAATAGTTAATTTATATACAAAAGCAGAAAAAAAAGATGGCACAGAGTTCTGAAAATGTTCTTCCTACTCTACGAGATTTCTTCGATTCCAAAAAGCCAGGGGAAGAAGATGAGTTTATGTTTTATCGGGTCCTTAACTCCTCATGCAAGAAACCTCCAAAACCGGGAAACAAGGCAAAGGAGAGACATGGTTTCTTCTTCAATCAAGGCACCAAGGAGAGAAGCAGAAGGAACATATCAGATGCTGAAAAGTTTTCAGTGGAGCAATATTCTTCTGGTGGTTTTTTTGGGGTACGGTTGAACACAAATGGGAGACAACAGCAACAGCAACAGCAACAACAACAACAACAACGATCAGCTAAGTCTTTAGGCTCAGAGAAAAACATGGAACCAAGATTGCAGAAGTCATTCTCAGCTAGAATACAATTACCCTTTATGTCTGCTTCAAAGGGAAGCAATCAGTATTCTTCTACTAATAGTTCAAGCTCAACAAGCTGGTTTAGCCGTATCAAGAAAATGTCCAATCCGTTTTCAAATCGAAATCCTCTGATTCCCAAATCAGGTGATATCAGTGGAGAAATGGTTTCAAGAAACAAGTCCTTGAGAAAGTCTTCACCTGTTCATCTACATGCTTATCTCAGTATCGAATATGAACTTGGGATGCCTGTTTTCACCTTTTCTCTAGACCGTCCTGATGATGTGTATATGGCCAGTGCAAGAATGGATGATAATGACTCCCGGTTTGTCTATTCGTTTCGCTATATTGGTGGTAGAAGCAATAAGAATTTTGGGGAACAGCGGTTGAATGTTTCAGGTAAAGAATCTTCACAAATAGGACAGATGCAAGTTTCAACTCAGATCTGCTTAGAGTCAGAACCATATGAAGAGGATCTTGTGGAATCAACTGTGTCAGAATTTGTTCTTTTCGACATTGCACGTGCAAGAAGAAGTGGCTTCAAGCATGAAAACATGTCAAGACAGAACAGTTTCAGACGAGGAGGATTAGACCTGAGTCAATCGATATTCTCAGAGACAGAGAACTCTGCATCTGATCTAAGACAAGAAAAGCTGCCGAGGCAGAATAGTTTCAGCCGAGGATTGATGCGTAGTCTATCAAAACATTCAGAGACCTCTGCATCTGATCCTTGGCCAGCCTCAGATTTACATCCAGGCCTAGAGATTGCAGCAATCGTTATTCAAGACTCTTCTTCAGACAGCAAACTCTCGAGTCATCGTGAGATGAAAGTCATAGTTCCAGCAGGAAACCACGGTTTACCTGATACTGAAAACTCATGTCCGACACCGATACTGCAGAGATGGAGATCAGGTGGAGGCTGTGACTGTAGCGGATGGGACATGGGATGTCACCTTTTTGTTCTAGAATCTCCAGAACTCACTGACAATCATCACGGTTTGGAACTTTTCATAGAGGTAAGAGTTTGTTACTTGTGGTACCAAAGTGTAATGTATCAACCTGTCTCTTTCTTGATCTTGACATATGAAAACAAAACTGTGTTTCAGGGTGAGAAGGAGATCACACCTGCAATGACAATGGTATTCATCAGAGAAGGACAATATGAAGTTAACTTCCACGCAAAGCTCTCAGCATTACAAGCATTCTCTGTCTGTGTAGCCGAGCTGCACAGAAGTGAAGTCTCAAGAGGAGAAAGAAGCAACTCTTTGTCTAGATGCAGTTCACTCAGGGAGCTTATCGACATGGAAACTCCGGTGAATACAAGAGATGTCCCTTCTTCTTTCATGCCTAATGTCACCTTCTCTCCGATATCAAGAGTTTAAGACACATCACATAGTAATCTCTAGCTTCCTCTCATGTGCATATAGTCATTATACATACCATACAAATAATTAAGTATCATCAAGAATCTACCGGAATGTTAGCTTAAAAAATGTTTGTTCTGCTTTCTTCCTCATGACTCAAAGAAGTCAGTTCTTTCAAAAGGGTTATATCATTGACAAGTATGTTATATACAGTTGTGGATTGGACCTTTTTTCATGTTTCTTGCTGCTAAAAGAACAAAAGACTTGTAAAATTTTGTTGGTGATATACCAAATTTAGGGAGTTGATTTGATTAAAAGGAAATTAATTCACCTAAGTATTTTGATATATGAGTAAGCCGATTTAATGTGATTAAACAATATTGTATATCCCATTCCAAAATCATTTCTCTATTTAAAGTCAAACAATCTAAATTTTTCAAAACATGGCCAAGTTAAAGAGACAAAATAATATATACAAATCAATTAAAATTCTAAAATATTGCAAATTAAAATTTTGATTATAACTTCATAAAGTTAAAATAAAAGCAGAAAAAAGGGTTTACCAAAAAAAAAAAAAAAAAAAATCTTGGGAGGCAAAGTCAAAGACAAATAGTTTCCATTGGGACCACAAAAGGTCTCTGATATTGAAACCGCACCATTGTTGTTGTCTCTGATCCGTAAGCTTCTCTGTTAATCTCTCCGTCGTTGCTCTGCTTCCTACTTGTTCAAAGGTTCGATCTTTCATTAAACTCTTGAAAATTTTGAGTGATTTCGATTCTTGCAACAATTTTAGTACTGATCTTGTTTTGTCTTCGTTTTGCTTGATTTTGGTTCGGTCATATTCTCTTTTTGCAATTAGGGTTCTTTAAGTTGCTTTTTTTGCACGCTTTCACATACCAATTTAGTTCTCTGTTTTCAAATTTAGAACTATCGATTCAATGATAAAAGAAGAGAGATCAATCGATTATCAAAGGATCTGGATTTAGGGTTTATGTTCCGTAGCTTTGCAATTCGATTTCATTTCTGATCCTTACCAAATTTTTGTTTAACAGTTTGAAAGATCTAAAGAAGCATGAGTATTGAGTTCTCTGAACCAGAATGCAGAAACTGTTACCATTGTCGCACTTCAGGCATACTCAATATTCAAGAATCCGAACTGAGCAATGTGACTGGCTCATCAGTCAATTCAATGCCGGTTAGTCCCCGACCAGTTCAAGCTCTTGGATATGATTCTGCTCTTAATGTTTCAACCTCAACAACATCATCTCCAGTTCACATTTCTTCACCATTCGGATTTTCTCCTGATGTTAGTTCTGCTCCAACGCAAGCTCTTGGTCCAACCACTTCCGGTTTCTGTGCATCTACTGCTCTCACACCACCTAAATTCGGGTCAGTGCAACCTCCTGTCCAAGCTACTTTTGGTTCTGGTGCGCCTAGCACTTCAACATCCTTTAGCTTCCTCCCATTTGGTTACGTCCCAGCACCTCCACGTTCTTCACCATTTGGGCCAGCGCAAGATATGCCTTGGGGTATTAATTCATTTTCTACAGGATGCGGTATTGAATGGGTCAGATCTGATGTTGGTGTCTGGCCAGCATCTTCTTCCTCTACTACTACTACTACAGTAGTTTTCGGTACAACACCAGTGAGTGTTTCTTCACAGTTTGGGCCAGTGCAAGATTTTCCCAAGACTACTTCTGTTTGTGCTTCAAGCACCTCAGCACCTACAAAGTGTGAAGGTTCTTTAGCTAGATGTGGTTTGGATTATTCGCCAGCATCTTCCTCTCTTAACCTTTTCGGACCAAACCCATCGACTACTGCATCACTTTTTGGTACATCTGCGGCAAGTGTTTCGTCACCTTTTCAGCCAGTGCAACATTCACTAAGGAATGGTGTTCCCAAGCTTACTTGTGTGTGTGTTTCAAGCACCAAAAAGAATCCAGGTAAAGAATCTTACTGCTACATTGGTGGTAGAAGCAGTAAGGACCTCGGTGAACAGCGGTTGAATGTTTCAGGTAAAGAACCTTCACTAATACGACAGATGCAAGTTTCAACTCAAATCTGCTTAGAGTCAGAACCATATGAAGAAGATCTTGTGGAATCAACTGTGCAAGAAGAAGTGGCCTTAAGCATGAAAATCTGTCAAGAAAAAATGGGTTTAGACTAGGTTTGGGAACAATGCATCTGATCTACTAGAAGAAAAGCTGCCAAGGCAGAACAGTTTCAGCAGAGGATTGATTGACTCGTAGTCTGTTAAAACGTTCAGAGATCACTGCATCTGATACTAGGCCAGCTTCAGATTTACAAGCAGGCTTAGAGAATGTAAAATTGTTATTCGAGAATCTTTCTTGAAAAAGTAAACTCTCCAGACAAGATATGGAAGTCATTCCCCGGTTCCCCATGATACCGAAACATCTCCTATACCGATACTGCAGAGATGATGAACAAAGGAGCATGTTCTATCAGAGAGCTTATCAACATGGAATCTCCGGCGTATACAAGCAGTCCCTTTTTTTTTAATGCCAAATGTCACATCACATAGTAATCTCTAGCTTCTTCCTCTTATGTGCATATATATATATAGTCATTATACATACCATACAAATAAGTACCACCAAGAATCTACCGGAATATGTTATTAAAGTTTAGCATAAAAAAAGTGTTCTTCTTTCTTCCTCATGACTCAAAAAGTCATTTCTTTTCATATAGTTTTATATTTTTCTTGTTTCCACTGTCATATTTTAATTCAGCTGAGTTTTAGACTAGTTATACGGTTTAGTGTCTAGCTTTTTCTGCGTTTTGTGAATATGCAATTACGAAATTAAGTAGACGAACAAGGAAACATAGTTTTATTATACTTTTTATTTGGTGGAATTAATCCAATGCAAAATATAGTGACTCAGAAACATAAGCATTTTCTTTAAGAGACTATGTGTGGAGGAGGAGGGTGTTATCTAGCAACAATTAGGATTTCCTTCTACGCATTGACAACTCTGATTTTTGCAGTGGTGGAATGGACCTCTGCAAGACTTAGCACAGTCTTCATTGGTATTGCATGGTATAGTCAATACATTGTTTGTGCTCTCTTGCATCCTTGCGCTCATCACCTCACCTATATATACATATACAAACCAAATTCATTATTTTCACAACATTTATAAATAATATTTTCTTTTCTTTTTAATAAGAGATTACTAACAAGAGGTAAGGAGAAGAACAAAGAAGAAGATGGTGAACGTGAAGGAGCTCTTCATGTTTCTTGCTGCTCAAAGTCTAAACGGCCGAGTGTTTGGAAAAGATACAAAGACTTGTACGATAATGTGTGTTATTGATCTCATGTCTCAACGTTCATTTATATACAAAATTCTAGGGAGAGAGTTTTAATATTTAAAAGGTAATCAACCTTTGGTCAAAAAAAAAAAAGAAAAAAAAAAGAAGGAAATCAACCTTTGGTCAAAAAAAAAAGAAAAATAAAAGGAAATCAACCTTAGCTATTCCTTTGATATTTGACTGAACAATATACAGTATATATGTCCTTCAAAAGTCAAAATTTCTATCTAAGCATATTAACTTTTCAAAACTTGACCAAAGAGAAGAATAAAGAACAAAAATTATACTCTTAAAAGCAATATATTTTAGAGTTCTCAATGTTTGATGTTGTTTCATCCCAATTCTTCTCTAGTGGATTGTATTGTTTTGGGCTATGAGTTCTCGGTATTCTATGGGGAATTGGGGATCAGCCACACAAAAAAAAAAGGTGTTTTAAGCTATGTTTTTGGACGATAACGAACATATCACACCTAATCGAGTCTTCGTTAAGAGTAATGCGTTTTGATTTTATTAACATAAACAAATTTGGTTATCGGTTTGGTTTTGATTTAAAACCGAACCAAACCGAACTGGTTGGGTTGAGGAAAAACGCAACCAAATGGTTTGAGTATATATTTTGGTTTGGTTTGGTTCGGTTATTATCTATATTGATACAATGATTTTGGAGGATTTGATGGGATTTAGAAAATTTAGAATTTTTGTAGATTTTAGGGAAGTTGATATGATTTATAGGAAAATTCTTTCAAATCCCACTTAAAACCATGAGATTTAGATTTTCTGTATTTTTAACTAAACAAATACTCTCAAATCCTCCAGAATCCCTAAAAATTATTAAAATCCAAATCTACAAACTGTTTTGAATAACAGTAGATTTTAAAGTAAAATTTTAAATCATCAGTTCAATAACCGTGGATTTCAGAAGACTTTTTAAAATTCATGATTAAATAACATAAGATTTGTAACTTTTACACAAATCACTTAAAATGTCAAGTTGAATACACTTTTGTAGTTTCCTTAAGTCTAGACATGTATAGTTAAATTGATAGAGATCTCCATAAGTCTAGACATGTATCTATCCCAAATTTATTTAAATCAAAACCAAACCGATAATAACCGGACCAAACCAAACCAAAATATTGTTTATTTTAGGGATATTAGCTATTAATATTATTATTTTTCAAAAAAAGTACTATTTATGAATAGCTAATAAATAAATAAAAATAATATTAATATATCTATTTAAATTGATGGAGATTTCATGAAATTAATATAGTCCAGCGTTAAAACAACGCCACAAGAACAAAGAAAGGAAAAAAAGAAAAAAGAAAAAAAGAAAAAAGAAAAAAACAATCTTACAAGGCGTTAGAGCGACGCAGGCAAAGTGAGGAGATCGTTTCCTATAAATTGAAACCACAAAGTGCTCTTTTTTATTCTTCTTCACACAAACCCTAACCTTGATTTAGAAGAATAAAGCTTCTCCCTCAATCTCTCTTCGTCGTTGTTCCTCCGCTTCCTAACTTTGTTCAAAGGTTCGATTTTTCCTTTACACTCTTGACGTTTGTGTGATTTTGATTAGCGATCGCTGTTTCCTTAATCTTATCTGTCTTGAGTTGGGTTAGATCTATTCGTAACTAGGGTTCTTGACTTACTTCTTTTGCACGCTTTTTCACATACGGTTTCCTCATCAATTCGCTACCGTCTCTCCTTGAATTATCTCTTTTCGTTTAGAACTATCGATTCAATGATAATGCTCTGTTTTGAATTTAAAAATCGCTACTTTCTTGTCTAATCCCTTAGATATAATGTGCATGTTAAACGATTTAGGGTTTCGATTCAGTTTATGTGAGTGTTAGCAGTTATCCTCTGATCTTAGATTAACGTGTTTCGTTTTGTTGTCTTCTTTGTGAAGCAGTTTGAAAGATCGAGATAGAAAGATGAGAATTTATTTTTCTGAGACAGAGTGCAGAAACTGTTACCATTGCCGCGCTTCAGGCTGGCTCAATAATAGCCAAGAATCTCAACCGCGCGTTGTGATTGGCTCATCCGTCACTTCAACTCCCGTTAGTCCCGGACCAGTTCAAGAACATCATTCTGTTGCTGTTGGTTCCACATCAACATCAACACCAACACCATTCAGCTTTGGATCTGCCCCTGCTGCTACTTCAACATCAACATCATCACCATTCAGCTTCGGTCCAGTGCAATCTGTCCCCGCAACTCAGTCTGCCGCAACTATCGCTAATGCATTTGGATCTCCCTCACAAAGACCAGCCTTCCAAGCTCCTGTACTAGCTACTAGTTCTGGTTCTGGTGCATCTGGAACTTCCACATCCTCAACTTCATCTTCAGATCACAGCTCTTCACCATTCGGACTCGGATCCGCTCCTGCTGCCACCACATCTGTTAGTTCCGGACCAACGCAATCTATATTTAAAGCTCCTGTCCAAGTTAATACTGGTTCTGGTGCATCTGCCACTTCCACATCCTCAACTTCATCTCCACCTCAAAGTTCTACTATTTTCGGATTCGCACCTGCTTTTACATCGGTTAGTTCTGCTTCAACGCAACCTTTATTTGGGTTTGGTGCATCCTCTGCTCCCACACCAGCTTTACTTGGGGTTGGGGCAATTCAAGATCCCGTCCAAGCTGGTGCATCTAGCACTGCCCCATGCATTGGTTTCCCGCCAGTAACTTCCTCCTCAACCACTAGAACAGTTTTTGGTGGTTCACATTTTGGGCCAAGGCAACTTTCTGTCCCAGCGTCTCCGGCGAGTGGCTCTTCAGCTTTTACTTCTGTTTTTGGATACACGCCACCAGCACCCTCCTTTTCAAACCGTTTCGGACAAAACCACCGATCTATTTTTGATACACATACAGAGAGTCTTCATTCACAGTTTGGTTTCCCCGGATTTGGTGTTGGTTACTTGCCTGGGACTTCCTCCAACCTATTTAGCCCAAATCCACCAAATTTTGGTAGTGGTTCAGTAGGTGGAGGAGGTCCTCAACCTTTTGGTTTCAGTGGAGCTACTACTGCGTCGCCGAGCTCGCCTTTTTCATCACCTTCTATATTCAGCAGCAATCCCAATATTGGATCCCAGCCGTTTTTTGCATCTCATGGATGGAGTAACCACACTGAACAAGGTAGTAGAATTCCTGGTTATGCGCCTACATTTACGGATGATGGACAAAACAAATCTCTTTGGGATCTCTCCACTGGAAAAGGCAAAGACAAATATATTTCCATATCTGCTTCCAAGCCGTATCAACATAAAAGCCATGAAGAACTAAGGTGGGATGATTACAAGCGAGGAGACAAAGGTACTTAAACTAACTAACTCATCCAGTTTAATCTTTTATTAACATTTTTCTCTTTTATATCTCTCTGTAATTTTGACTTAAATCTCATGTTACAGGTGGGTGGTTTGCTGGTGCTCATACCTCTCCCATAGGCTCAAGGCCAAACTTTGATTATACAACCCCAACTGGTTTCTTCCCTGGTATGACCCGGTATCAGAGCTCTATTTCACCACCATCCACAACAGTTCCTCCCATTAACTCGAGTGTTCAGGGACCCCATGAAACCGCTACTGTTCCTCCTCCAGCACACGGATGCACTGCATGTGGAGCAACCAGTAGCTCCTCTGCTTCTGGTAATTTCACATTTAATGGTGCCACAAGTCCTCCCTCAGCTGCAACAACTCCTCCCGGGATGTTCTTTCCCACCACTGGTTTTGGTCCTATGATGTTTGGTACACCTCTTGCTGTTCAAGGCACAACTCATCCATCAGCTGCAACAATTCCTCCCGGGATGATCTTTCCTACCACTGGTTTTGGTCCTATGAGTTTTGGTACAAATCTTGCTACTCAAGGCACAACTCCAGCACTTCAAGCCTATCCTGTTCAAGGTTACCTTTTTCTCCCGTTCGCCGCCATGAATCTGCAGTGATTTCTTTACTCTCTGTTTCGATTAATTATTAAAAAAACAATAAAAAAACAGTTGTTAACTTCATGATTTTGTGTCTTAGTAAAGAAAAGATATTGCTATCATGGATGAAAAACAATATTAGTTTTACATATTCTTCCTCTGAATTGGTATAATACCAATTATTATTTGTACATAATTTTGAATAAATCAACAAAAAAAAAGCTATCTTCCTTGTACTTTAAATTCCTATCTCCTCTGTTTTGTCAAACAACATACGTAGAACAAAATGGCAAGAACCGTAATTGCACTCACTACTCCTCTGTTTTACTTCTTTTCTTCTCTTTGTTTTATCTCACCAAACCATGTCTCACAACCTGAACACATGTTTACTTTTTGCAATCCTACCAACAACTTCACACTAACCACTTCATACGAATCAAACGCTTACTGAAAAAAGGAGTATGAAACGCTTACTGGAAAAGGAGAAGGAAACGTTTGAGTATGAAATGGCAAACATGATACAGCTAGTATGTTGGTGTCTTACGGCATATGACAACATTATATGCATTGATTCACCGTAAGATACTACCATACCCAATATGTTTCATGTTTGTTCTTCTTTCTTCCTCATGACTCAAAGAAGTAATTTCTTTCATAATACAGCTGAGTTATATAGTTCTACGGTTTAAAGTCTAGCGATTTTGCGTCTTGTGAATATGCAATTACGAAATTAAGTAGACGAACAAGGAAACATAATTTTATTTCATTCTTTTTGGTGGAATCCAATTAATGCAAAAGATACTGAATCAGAAACATAAGAATTGTAGAGACTATGTGTGGAGGAGGAGGGTACTTTTATCTAGCAACAATTAGGATTTCCTGGTACGCATTGACAAGTATGAAATACGCAGTTGTGGATTGGACCTTTGCAATATTTAGCACAGTCTTCATTGGTATTGCATGTTATAGGCTTCAATATATCGTTTGTGCTCTCTTGCATCCTCGCGCTCATCACCACACCTATATGTACATATACACACCAAACTCATTATTCACTCATTATTTTCACAACATTTATAAATAATATTTTTTTTTTATAATAAGAGATTACTAACAAGAGGTAAGGAGAAGAACAAAGAAGAAGATGGTGAACGTGAATGAGCTTTTCATGTTTCTTGCTGCAAAGTCTAGACGGCCGAGTGTTTGGAAAAGAAACAAAGACTTGTACAATATCCTGTGTTATGATGTGTTATTATTCTATTGATCTCAAGTCTCAACGTTCATTTATATCCAAATTTCTAGGGAGAGAGTTTAAGGATTAAAAGTCAACCTTAGCTATTTTGATATTTGACTAAGGAATTTGACTGAACAAATATTACTATATGTATCAATATCAATAAATCTCTCTATTAAGCATGGAATTAGTAGGGACATACATTATACTGTATTTTGTATAAACACCTAATTAATTTATCAGTTTTATAAAATAAACACCTAAATTTATCCAATAAAATATATCAAAATAAACTAATATTGGGAGTCACAAAGGAATTAAGAGAGCCAAAATTACACAGCAAAACGTACGATGTAAGTCAGTCCCATCAAATAAATTATTAGACAGTTTTAAAAAAAAAAACACTATGTGATTGTTGTAACGGGTATCTGTAACGGTAACTTTTTAATTTCTGTTCTTTATATTTGTTTGAGCAATTTTTTTTTTTTTGATCTCTCATCTTCTTTGAAAAACCCTAATTTTTCGAAAGCAAAACAAACCACCAGCTTGTTCTTTTTCTTTGTAGTCTCTGTTCTTCTTGAGAAAGCTCTGTTCTGCTTATAATCTCTCTATATATGTTCATTAACACGTCTAGGACTATAAACTAATCATGATTGGTACTTCATATTTGTGTTCCTATGATATGTCATATGTGTTAGCATCTAAAAATTAAGATAATAGGTACGTTGGTTCTTGATCGAAGTCAGCGTAATAGTATGATATATCCACGTCGTTTTCGTGGAACTCGAGGCAATTGAATTGGATGATCTTCATAAAAACAAATCATGTTGACTTTTATTTTAAGAAGTACAAATATATATTTGTTAATGTCAAAAAATATATATACATATTTTTCTAAACTTTTTTTTGAAATTTTAGAGTTCAGGAGAAACATCAGTGACTACATGGTTAAGAGCATCAAAAAGAAACAAATTTTTTTTTTGTTTTGACTAGGATAGAAAACTAGAAAAGGAGAACTAAATCATGATCTACATATAAATATCATGACCAAAACTTTGTTTTAACTAAGTGTCTTTAGCTGTTAATTAGGTCTTAAACAAATTTTTAACTCAAAACTAACGTCTGAATACAAAACAAACAAAATTTACCTCTAAAAGATATCAACTAAATGCAAACTACCACGCAAAACTGAGTCTGTTTCCACATCGACGCAACATACATGAACAGAAAGAACACATGAGATAATGGCCAACATTGTTTAGTTAAATTTATACGATAACAGACGGTAGATAATAAAATTTCAGGGAGAAAGTATACAAACCAGTGTGATCTACTGCATCTTTCATTGAGAGCTGTAGCACCTACGGTTCTATTCATTAATCCCATATTCATCAGCTCAAGCACATCTTCAGTTGATCTCACACAATGCATGCTTGCATCAGGGACTGCTAGCCCATTTGGTAAAGCGGTATTCCAACACCCTAACGTAATCTGGGAAAATGAGGTTTTAATTTGTTTGGGTAATGACGAATCAGTAAACTTTCCTGATGACATTAGTAAAAATCTCAACTTTTTTTTTTTTTTTTTTCTGTTTTTTCGCCTGAGTGAATGTTTGATGGTTTTTTTAGCTAAATGAACTTTTATATGTGCTGTCGATGCTTATTTAGATGCTAGAGCTTTATGTATTGATTTGTGATCTTCAACGGATGCAATGCAAATATCTCTACTCCATATATTAACAGAAAAACACCTCTAAATATAATAAAATTAAGTTGAATTCTCAACTAAATGAATTTTGAAGTAATTTTATTAAATTTTTATAATATGATTATTGTCATACTTTTCTGTAAATACCACAGCAATTCCAAATGAAGAGTTTGTGCTGTTTGTGAACAGGCATGACTTTGACTCTTGGAATTTTCTTTTTTTTATGCATCAAATATTAATTTGTCTTCTAAAATTAAATAGAGCAAGTCCATGTTTTGTTTCATACGCTAACGAAGCTTAATATTGTGATAACTTTATGATTTTTTCATAATCCCAACTTTCAAGAACAAGTAATAAAAGATGATGTTTGTTGTTCAGATATTTGAATTGAACTCTTATTGATGAAATCATCTGACTGTTCATCTGAACCAATAAAAATATATATATATGTTCTCCCTCTGAATTGGTATAGGACGCTACATATTTGAATGAAATTAAAAATAAAATAAGATTTTTCCCTATATAAATTGTTAGGTTCTGCTCCGTTTTGTCCTACCTTCACAAACAAGAAAGAACCAAAAATGGCAATTTTCATCAGATACACTGCTCCTTTGTTTTGCTTCTTTTTCTTATTTTCTCTCTTTTCTCACCAAACCATGTCTCAGCCTCAACACATGCACACTTTCTGTGACGACAAATTATCCGACAACTTCACACAAACCAGCTCATACAAATCAAACCGTGAAACCCTACTATCTTCTCTCCGTGACCGTTCCTCCCTCGGAACTTATTCTAATGCCACAATCGGTCTTAGCCCCGACACAGTCCATGGCATGTTCCTCTGCCGTGGAGACCTCACCAAAACATCTTGTTCGGACTGTGTCAAGACGGCAACCCTAGAAATCACTAAACATAACTGCACTAATAGAAAAACTGCTATAATATACTACGAGGAGTGTATGGTTCGATACTCCAACGTTTCCTTCTTCAACCTCGTAGATGACGGGCCTTACGTCGTTAAATACTCTGTCGCTTCTTTTCCTACTTCTCTTTTTAGTTCGTTCCAAAAAACTTTATCCAATAAGGTAGAGCAACTAATTATCCTCACATCATCAAAGTCTTCTTTGTCTTCTTCTACGCCTTATTACGTGAAGGATAAATCACGCGTGAATGACTTTGAAGGCTCGTATACGTTAGACACAATGGTTCAGTGTAGTCCTGATCTTGATCCAGCAAATTGCGGCGCCTGCTTGAGACTTGCAGCCCAAAGTGTCTCAGGCTGTTGTACCAATGCTCGTTGGGCTCACTTCTATCTTCCTAAATGTTTTTTGAAGTATGATACGACCGGTTTGCCAAGTTCTCAGTCACCAAACGGCGCATCGTCTATTAACGTTATGAAAGGTTTATATCATTCATAATCAAATCTAACTATGAGGAAGATAATAACAGAATGAGGAACTAAAACGTTTATGTATTGTTTTGGCTTTTCTTTGTATTGCAGGAAACGAAATTTTTAGGAGGATTTTCATTACAGCCATGACAACTTCGGTGTTAGCACTTGTGGCTCTATGACTATGATCCAATCCAATGATTATAATATTCGTATTTAATGTGTGTGACGTGTGATATGTTTATTTATATTCTTGTTTAATAGACTAATAGGAAAGAAATATTTGGGAGATCATATGTGATGACTAAAAGGATTATAAATTATGATTTGTGTAATACATAAAAAAAAAACAGTTTAATCATTGTGATGCGTTACTCCTCCTTCTGTTTCACTACTAGTTCTAAACAAGATTTGTAAAACTTTTTTTATCTTTTTGCCTTTGGCTTCATCACACTACAAACCTGCAACGATATTTTTATTTTTTTATACAAGAACATGGAGTTCAACTAAAATAATACTAGTTTTATAAAGATTCAACCTCTGAATTGGTCTAACCACGTTATATGTGGTATGTGGACAATCACGGATTTGAATGAATTCAAAATTTCTTTATATAACTTATATGTCTCCTCTGTTTTGTTTCTTTTCATAGAGTCAAAACAAAAGAAAAATGACAAGAATCATTAAACAATTTGTTGTCGCTTTGTTTTGCTTCTTCTTATTGTCTCTCGGAGCCATGTCCCAACCTTTTTCTCAAAATCTCACCGATTGTAACAAAGAACCCGACGCTTATCAATCAAACCGCAACACCGTCCTCTCCACTCTTTGCAATCGGTCCTCCCAGTCCCCGGAAGCTATTATGCCAACGCCACGGCAAAGTCGAAAGCTCAAAAGTATATTGACGAAATCTTTACCGGATTCAGTGAATACAACTTTGTTCTTCTCTTCATCTATGAGTAGTTTCAAGTTTATCACCGAGTTCTCCAAATCACACCTGACATGTTTTTGATTACAGAATCTGCATTGAATATACATTTCAAAATCAATCAAGTGAGATAGTACCCCAAAATCAGAGCCATGATTGAGAGACAAAATTAGCATTGAAACAGTTAAAAAGGTAAGATCTTTACACACAAAAAAACAATCTTTTTGATCTGATAGATTATGAACGAACAAGGCGGGTTCTGTTTATATGTGTTAAAATCACAATAAGACTAAACAATTGACAGAAACATAAGATAAGACTAATGTCGCAAAACAGGAACGGGTTTGTTTCGATTAGAGACAGAGGAAACTGCAAACAGATCAATTCGTGGGAAAAAAAAAACATGCGGTTGTAGATTGAAAGAGGGAAACGAAAGATTGTACCTTTTTAGCTAAATATCTTCCTCTTTGGTTATGATTTGACAGTGATGTGGGCAATGCTCTTCTCTCGATAGGCAGTTCTAGGGTTTGTAAACAGTGATGAACACTCGAGCGGGGAACATAATAAGGTTATTCTATTGTTAATAAACCGGCGTAAATGAAAAAAATGGTATAACTTAAACCGTTCAAATTTTAATAATTTAACAAAATATTGAAGATACCAAGATTGGTAGATTAATAATATATTCTGCTTAAACCTCTCTCATTTTGTATATATTTTTTTAAAAAAAACTTTTAAATCCATTAAAAACAAAAACAAAAAACTTTTCTTTTTTACATAATAAGAATTTGAATGCTAAATGAAACTTAACAATGTGAAAACAAATTGAACTTATGAAATCTCTAACGATCAATGACTAGGTCAAATGACGGGATCCAAAATCCGGTTAGTTCTCACATCATTTTGTTGATTTAGCATTCTAATATATTTTGTATATTTTTAAAAATCACTAAAAGATATGAAAATAACTTATTTACAAATCATAATAGGAACTTGAATGCTAAATTAACATAACAATGTGAATACAAATTGGACTTATGAAATCTCTAATGATCAATGACTAGGTCGAATGACAGGATCCAAAATCCGGATAGTTTCACATCGTATTGCACATTTTAATTCAAGTTTCTATTATGAAATGTAAATAAGTTTTTTCATAGATTTTAATAGTGGGTTATAATAATAATAATAATAATAATAATAAATAAATAAATAAAATAAGTGGAGGAAAAGAATACTATGGACAAAAATTAAATTAAGATGGGATAAAAATTGACCTCAGTATTTTCATGGGGTTGCAAGGAGAGAAGTAGTGGATTTGGGAACCCGAGATTTGAGGAAGGAGATTGTTGTCATTGTAAGCTATGGAAGAGTACTCATGTCATGTCAAGAGGACGGCCTCTTGTTCTTGGCGCAGTTATTAGAGTAGACTAGGAGATTTCGAATTCTTGATTCCACCGTAAAAGAAGGAACTAGGTTAGCTAGTTGTGCTTTGACTTTATAGTTTACACCAAAGCAGCTTTTGAATCCTTCACCACCATCATCATCTCATTCATTCACGTTTTTTTCTGTAAAAGAAAAACCAGAGATTAAATAAATCATAAAACACATAATATTTAGTACTAATTACTAAGATCTACAGCCTACCAAAAAAAATTATTAAGATCTACACATGTTTCCAACAAATTAAATTATCAGGAAAAAGTTTGATGTATTAGTTTTTTTTTATAAAAAAATCTCACCGTAGGTAGCAATTACGATCAGGGGAGGAATAAGGATCCGGTAAAAATAAGGAGAAGGTTCGTCACTGAACTGGAGACACGACTTGAGGCAGGCTGAGATGATGACCCCAAACGTACTTGTGGAAACCCTAAGCCTGTTTGCAGTCGCAGAATCCATTACTTAAAATGAATCGTTCTGCAAATATAAGAAACAAGAATATATATCATTGTTACGGATTGGAAGAAGTAGGCATATGTAAGAGAGGATTAGAGATTAGAAAGAAGATGGTACCATGTTTGTAGTCTGCTGTAGCTGTAGAGATGAAAAAATAGAGAGAATACGAACGACGATGGTATAGTATAAAGAGGAAACAAGTCCCGGACTCGTTGATATAAATTACTCAACGCACACCTCTCTTGCTTAGAAAAAGTTAATATATTTTGTTACCGTTGTGATCAGTTTCCTTTTATTTATTTATTTACTTATATATGTAATAAAAGTAGTATTGTTTTCCATAATAATAATAAGGGCACAGTAATATCATTGTTACCGTTACTAATAACAAATAATATAATAAAGTAAACAAGTGAACCCAAAAAATTACTCAACGCAACTCTCTTACTTTTTTTAAAAAGGTAATTGTTTTGTTACCGATGTAGTTTTTAAAAAAATGGAAAACTTAACAGTTACTTTTGGAATTAAATGGAAATTCACTAACTAAAGCTACTTGAGAAAATATTACATAATTAATGTTAATAAATATTTATTATCAAACTACAAGCGAAAGTAGAACCGACAAATATAATAATACTAAATTGTTTATTAAAAGGAGTCAACGAGAGGAAGTAATGTTTGTGTGGGTTCTCTCATTGGGTCATTAACTTAATTAGGCCCAAACTGAAAGTGATTTTGATCATTAACTTATCCTGGTTAAAATTTCCTTTCTTTTCAATATTATATTTTATTGTTGTTCTTTAATTACTTTTTTTATGATTTATGATTTTAATTATTTTTTTATAATTCGCCAAGGTGATCCTATTTCACCATATCTTGACTTATTATGCACCGAAGCCTTGTCAGCTTTAATTCAAGATAGTATATCTAAGAAACGGCTACATGGTTTCAAAGCCAGCAGAAATGGTCCTCCTATTTCCCATTTGCTTTTTGCAGATGATTCACTACTCTTTTGCAGGGCCTCGATGGAAGAATGTACTGCTTTATTAGATGTTCTCCAGCAATATGAGAAAGTCTCAGGTCAGAGTGTAAATTTTCAGAAATCTGCTATTACTTTTGGTAAAGGTGTTGAGTCAGGGTGTAGAAAACAAATTAGCAGCCTTTTGAAGATTCATAAGACTGAGGGCTTTGGAAGATATTTGGGTTTACCTGAATTTGTTGGAAGGAATAAAGCAAATGCCTTTTCATACCTAACTCAACGAATTGATCAAAAAATGGATAGTTGGTATACTAAGCTTTTATCTCCTGCAGGAAAAGAAGTACTATTAAAGGCAGTAATCACAGCAATCCCCTCTTATAGCATGTCCTGTTTTCTCCTTCCTTCAAAAATCATAAATCAGATCACAAGAGCAATGCGACAATTTTGGTGGTCAAATGCTAAAGATAAGCATAAGATTCCTTGGTTAGCATGGAGTAAAATCACTGATTCAAAAAACGTTGGAGGCCTAGCAATCCGCGATTTAAAAGACTTCAAGCTCTTCTTGCTAAACAAAGCTGGCGTCTTATGCAGCAGCCAACATCCCTTATAGCTAAGGTTTTGAAGGCCAAATACTACCCAAAGCAGAGTCTGCTCACCTCAGCATGTAAAGCGAACTCCAGCTACGCTTGGAAGAGCATATTCCAAGGTATTAAGCTTATCTCTACAGGCCTCAAATACATCGTGGGTAATGGGAAACAAATTAATGTATGGCAGGATCCGTGGTTACATCTCAACCCACCAAGACCAGCTCGAGGACCTGGAGCATCCACTAACCCAAACCTGAAAGTTAGTGATCTACTATTACACGGGCATTGGAATGAACCTCTTCTCAACAACATCATTCACCATGAGGATATCCCACATATTAAAAACATACGACCATCTATCACAGGAGCGGATGATGTGCTTACCTGGATTCATACTAAAGATGGGCTCTATTCAGTTAAATCCGGGTATCATGTTCAACGAAAACTTTCTCATAATACCATTCAGGATAAACCTTTTGCAAGACTTTGGAAACAAAATATGCCTCAGAAAATTAAGCACTTTTGGTGGCGATGTCTTCATAATGTGGTTCCAACTGCAGAAAACTTAAAGAAAAGAAGGATGTTGAAGGATGACACTTGTCAGAGATGTGGTGAGGCACCAGAGACTATCAATCATTTACTCTTCCAATGCCGTATAAGCAAGGAGATATGGGATCTCACAGCAAATTTTAATGGTATAAGATCACCTTTCTACCTTAACTCTGTTGATCAGAATATAGAACTATTGCTGAATCTAAATAACAACCAAAGGAAGGATGCAAGTTTATTCCCTTTCATTGGTTGGCGTATCTGGAAAATGCGTAATGACTTGATTTTCAATAATAAAAGATGGTCCCTTCCAGATACAATTAATAAGGCCATTCTTGATTTTCAGCAATGGAAAGAAAGTTATAGCATTAACAAACATGATTCACAGAAGTATACAGTTCCGGAACATCATAAGCATCAATCCTCTGCAACAAACACTTCAATTAGTTCCATTACTAAAGAAGCAAAAGGTTATTGTTGTTTTGTTGATGCGTCGTGGAACTCTCCTAATGATTCTACAGGGATTGGCTGGGCTTTATACAATAAAAATGCACAAATTGTTCTCAAAGGCATGGTATCTATCAATCCTATGAGTACACCTCTGGAGGTTGAAGCCGAAGCATTAAGAATGGCAGTACTTCATACTAACAGGCTGGGATACACCAATGTGGTCTTCTTTGGTGATGCAGAGAGCTTGTATCAGCAGACAAGTCGTATTTTCTCTGGTAATCATCGATGTCATCAAGCTGATCACACTATATTGGCGACCCTTTTAAAGGACATTGAGAACATTGCTCGGTCATATGAAACTATCAATTTTGTTAAAATCCCACGGTTTCTGAATGGTGTAGCTGATGGTCTAGCAAAACAAGCTAGGATAAATCGATCAAGTTTTGTAATCTCATGGAACCATGTAAATTGACTTTGTGGAATGTAATGTTATATTGCCGACAAAAAAAAAGAATTATAGTTGAAAGAAATATAATATTTAAACGTTATTAAAATCAAAGTAAAATCTTATACATTAAAATCATTTTAATATTTTGGAAAATTAACTCTCATAAGATTTTTCAATTTTAACTTTTAAAAAATATATTATACATGACATCGTATACAATATTTAAATATGTTCTCTAACTATAATTGATTTTTGTTTAAAAATAAAAATGTTGAAAAATAAATCTAATAAAGATTAATAGCTAATTACATAAATCTATATATATAAAGTTAACTTTTCTCTCTTCTCATTCCTCCACATCATCATCCACCTAAGCAATGATATATATATTTTTTGCATTAAAAATAATATTTTAAATATTTATTCATTGCATATTTATTACTCATAATTAATAATATAAAAATTAAATAAAAACGAATTAAGTAAGATTACTTAAAATTTTAAATAGTAAATACAATAATAAAATTTGTTTTAGTAAATAATAAAAGTAAAATAAATGAATATTTTAAAATAGTAAAAATAATACTGTGGATTTAATTTAGTAGTAATGTTATTATTTAAATTTTAACCAAAAAATGATTATATTCCAAAATTTAGAATGGGTTAATGAGTTGTAGAATAGAAGGAAGATTTTAATGTATGGTGGAGTAAAAAAACAATTTATGTAGTTGTATTTATAAAATTCTAAACATAAAAATAAAATTGAAGTGAAACATTTGTTTCTAAGAAACATATATTACAAAGATTTATTATGAAATTTCACTTGTAGAAAAATAAAAGATTAATTACTCACCTCAACTTAAAGTTTTGATCTAAAACGAAGACATTAAAAGGGTCACACTTTTTTTTTTGGGAAAACTATGAAAAAGAATCTTGGAAAAATAATCCATCTAAAAAAACAAAATCAATGGTCATAAAATATAGAAAAAATGATATGTAAGCCGTACAAAAAAAAGTGACATGTGATTTGTATAACATATCTCACAATGCATATTATCAACCGGAGCTACAATTCTATAACATGATAAAATATAAAATATAAAACATGCTTGAGATTTCATCAATTCTATTAAATGCTCTTAACCGAAAAAATTGACAGAAACAACATATTTAAAGTACACCATGTTTTTTTGAGAAGATGAATCTAAGGTTGTATCACAAAATTAACATCTGAAAATAACATACATATAAGGGTTTTAGACAAATATGTAACTTAGATTAGTGAACAGATATTCATTGTCGGGTTTAATCGTTTCACCATCTAAGCATTCTTAACTTGGTCGGAAGTTCCATTATGGCAGGTAATGCACTTGGAAAACTCCATTGTAGTGACATAGCAATAAAAATGTTAATGAAATTTTGTATATTTGCATTTAATGTGATATCGCTATGTTTAAATAATCTCTATAATTAGGTCAACCATCGACTTTCGATGTTAGAAATTTTAAAAAGATATTTTTGTGGGATATGAATGTGGAATAAACTCTTCTAGGGAGGTTTTTAAGTCATTTTTTTGTTACTACGTGATATATTGTTGATTTGCCAAAAAAACATTATTGTGATACTAGACAATATATGTTATATATAAATTAGTCAAATAAAAATGACTTTTATATGGATTAATCTTTTAAACTTCAAATGATTAATTATTTTTATATTAAATGATTCTTATTCCTAAAATAATTTAACTAAAATCTCAACCAAATAAATATAACAGTGAAACATTATCTTCAACAATACATTTGTTGTATATCACTTAGTAAAGTAAGTTTAGCGTTTATATAGATTTATACTTAAAATTTTGAATAAATATATTTGAGCTCAAGAATTTAGATTAATAGAAAATATTTTAAATTAAAATTCCGCGCGTGCGCGGGTACAAATTCTAGTGCTATATAAACTTTAAAGGCCAAAAGTACTATTTTTATTTATAAACCAAGTAATGGAACAAACTATATTATTGATGAGAAAGAAAAAAGAAAAACAGAAACCGAAACTATAAACATAGATTACATTATGTTTATTAGAAAACAATAAAAAGTATCTTAGATAGACATAGTCGAATTGACGTATAATCACCGATTATAAAGGATCATTATTTGTCTCTTTTAAGATACGCGTAAAACACATGCCGAAGACTATCAAAATTGCAAAAAGGGCAAAGACGACTATTAACACCAGTGGCGACGGGCCCTCCATTCTTCTCTATTATAATCTTTGTTTGTATTGAAAGCTGAAAAAAGAAATAGAGTATATTCAATCAAGAAGAAGAGGTCTTATATAAGTTAATTAGCTTCCAAAACAATGAATGGAAAACTTTGATGACCAAAAAATAATGGAAAACGTTGATACAATTAGCTAATTGAATCTAAAGAGAAATGGTAAATTATTGAGCGAGTAAAAGGATATTGACCTTTTAGGACCCAAAAAAAAAGCTGAGGTTTAAATGCTTATCTTAAACACGTATATTCAATATATAAGTGTATCCTAAACATGCCATGTTAGGTTTAAACGCTTTCCAAAATTGAGAATCGTATATTAAATATACAAAATTCGATATTTTTTATAGTAGAAAGCATGTCACATATTGAAAACGATTATTTATGTGGCAGGCTAAGAAAATAGAAAGGCGGTAATATCATAGCTTAACTATTAGTATTATTACTAATGATTTCGAGTCTAGCTAAACTCTAAACTAATGTTAACATCATACACAAAAACTTATTACCAAACGTTTTTGTGAAGCAACAATACTTCCTCGTTCCTCCCAGAAGAAAAAACAAAACAAAAAATAGTCTCTAACAATTCTCTTTTGAAAAGATTCAGACCTATGTATTTAGTTTGTATCTCGTACTTAGATTTGTCACGTTGTGGCTTTTAAAGCACTTCTATTGGAGTCTCAAGTCTGTCAATGAGAAAGCCGTCTTAAAAATAAACTAAAACTAAAAATATATATTAATTGAAAATGGCTAGATAAATAGATATGTTGTTTCTCAAATGAGAGACCCTCTCTCTCATCAAAACATATAACTAGATATGTTTCTCATATGCTTTTTTGTTATTGATTCACAGTTTTTTTTTTATCACAAGATAATATTTAATACTTTTTAGATTTGAAATACTATTTTTGGTCATATGAGAAAAATATATTATATTTGAAATATAGATAATATTTGATCTTATAATATTAATTAATTAGGTCAGATATTATTTTTATAAATAATAAAATAAACTTATCTTATTTATTAAGATCTCTTATGTATAAATTTAAATTATCTATTAAAATTAATTGATATTACTTAAAGTTGATCTAAAATTATTTGTATTGAATCATCAAAATGTTATAACACCAATAAACTAAAAGAGATCTCATGCTTAGATCAACCATGGTCAAGCACTCATCTCAAAAATAGGAAGATTGGGTTGAGAAATCGATGGAATCAACACCTCCAGGAGCTTCTCCTTCATTCCCAGCAACAGCTATCCCTTCTACAGTCAGAGATCTCTCCAAAATACTAAGAACAAGCCCAGAAACTTACAGAAACGTTTTCTTTCATTTTCTCCCTTTTTCTCACTTAACGGCGACAAGTGAAACTCTCAAAACCCTTAATTCGTCGATTCTTCCCTTATAAAAGCGATTTAGGGATTTCTAATTGAACCAAACCGAACCAAACAGCAATTAAAACAAACCCGACAAAACCGAAATTTATGGTGTCGATCGTTGTGTATCGATCGAAACCCACACCAGAACTACAATATTTGGTTTGCGGATGTTACATATTAATATTTTCGATTAAAATCCCGCGCGTGCGCGGGTACAATTCTAGTAAAAAATATATGTGTGATGCGTTACTCCTTCTATTTCGCCAAGAGCTCTAGACAATATTTTGTAAAACTTTTATCTTTTGCCTTCATCACACTTAACAAGCCTGCAACGATATATTCAACGTTTCTTTTTTATACAAAACATGGAGTTCAACTAATATAATACTACTAATTATATAAAGATTCAACCTCTGAATTTGTCTAAGCACGTTATATGTGGACATCACGGATTTGAATGAATTTAAAATAATAAGGTATATTCTTTCTTTATATAAACCTAATGTCCTATGTTTTGTTCTTTTCATAGAGTCATAACAAAAGAAAAATGACAAGAATCATTAAACAATTTGTTGTCGCTCTGTTTTGCTTCTTCTTATTGTTTCTCGGAGCCATGTCCCAACCTTTTCAAAATCTAACCGATTGCAACAAAGAACCCGATGCATATCAATCGAACCGCAACACCGTCCTTTCCACTCTTCGCAACCGTTCCTCTCTCGGAAGCTATTATTCCAACGCCACGGCCGGTCTTAAACCAAACACAGTCTATGGCATGTTCCTATGCATAGGAAACATAAGCAAAACATCTTGTTCAGACTGTGTCCATTCCGCAACGTCGGGAATCGCTGAAACTTGCGAGACTCATGACAGCTCTTTCATATTCTCTGGCGACTGTATGGTTCGGTACACGGACGTTTCCTTCTACTCGCTCGTAGAAGCTTCACCTAGCACCTCTAGTTACGCTCCGATCAATTCTTCGGATTCTCCCAAATTTTTCAACAAAACACTTCCTGGAAAAATAGACGAGCTTGTCCTCAAAGTACCGTCGTCTTCTTCGTCACGGATTCCATATTTTGTGGAAGATCAAGAACATGTAACTCAACTGGAGGGTTCGTATGATATAGAGGCAATGGCCCAGTGTAGTCCAGATCTTGATCCAAGAAACTGCACCGTGTGCTTGGAACTTGTAGTCCAACAATTCTCCGAGTGTTGCAGCCAATCTCGTTGGGCTCGTATCTTATTTCCTAAATGTCTCCTCAGGTATAACATATCCGCTTTGCAACCGAACATAACGAGTCTTGGCGTTAGAAAAGGTGAGTCACAGTACATATGATATAATTTATCATTTACTATGGTTATGTGATTATATATGGCTTTGAATTGTTTTTTTTTTTTTGGTTTTACAGGAGATGATATATTTGGAAGAACGTTTATTGCAATCATGATCGCTTTACTAATGGGTTTATTATGATCAAATCATGATTGTAATTTGTAACTACTGGTTTATATTTGCGTTCTCTATTTGGGTGATAATAAGATCATAACCAGAATAAACCGACGTTGACTTGATCAAAGATTGAATGAAGCACATTGTGTTCTCCTCTATTAGTGGGATTGTCCCCCCACTCATTCACGTTCCATATAGTATTTTATTACAGATTTGCTGTCATGACAGCTTTCTATGCTAACACGTCTAGTCTAGGGCTATAAACTAATCCCATATGATTTATGGATTGGTATTTCATATTTTGTGTTCCTATGATATGTGTTTAGCATCTAAAAGTTAACATAAATCCGTACGTTGGATCTTGATCGGGTTTCTAAATAACCAGATTTGAGTAAACCGGTCCAAAAATAATCGGATGGTTTAACAAACCAACTCTGATTCAAATTTAGCAATTCCCCCAAATCGGAGATTTTTCTAGGGATTTGGGGAGCAAAAAAATTGTGAGAAGATGATGAGGAGATGGGTCGCTAGGCTCCTAGGAGATAACATATCTTCTCAGAACAAGACCTGAACGTTTCAGACAATTAGAGAATGAAGAATTTAAAAACGCTGAGGAATTCAATCTCCGGTTATCTAGACCGGAGTGAGTGATTCTCAATTGAAATTTCCCAGAATTTGTTGAAGATTTTGTTCTGAGATTGGGTCAACTGTTAAACCAAACCAAAATTAATAATACAAAGTGAAAGAGAGATGACCGGTTTAAGAAAACCAGCTGTAACTGAATCGACATTGAAACCGACTGCTCTCGATTAATAGGGTTTTAAACGAGTCTGCGATTTTGCTGTTTCTTCTTCACTCTAGTAGTATCCAGTCATTTTTAAAATCGAAGAGGATGAGGAGCTCAGCTGCGATTACGGGGAAGAGACTTCTTCATCGGCATACTCGGGTGATTACAGGTTCGGCTCCTGCTCTCTGCGGTTTTTGTTGCTCGGCACGACCTTTTTCTGGTCATAGTTATGATTACAGAGAGAGATTGAGCAAAACTCGGCTGAGTGATTTAAAGTTAGACGATGCTGTTGGTTTGTTCAGTGTTATGGTACAGTCTCGTCCACGCCCTTCAATCACTGAGTTCTGTAAACTGTTGAGTGCTATTGCTAAGATGAAGAGGTTTGATGTTGCCATCTCTCTTGGTGAGCAGATGCAGAATTTGGGAATTTCACATAATCTCTATAGTTACAGCATTTTGATTAACTGTTTTTGCCGGCGGTCTCAGCTCTCTCTTGCTTTAGCTGTTCTTGGCAAGATGATGAAACTCGGCTATAAGCTCGATGTTGTCACGCTGAACTCGCTGCTCAATGGTTTCTGTCACAGTAAGAGGATTGCAGATGCTGTTGCTTTGGTGGATCAGATGGTGGTAATGGGATATCAACCTAATACCGTTACATTTACAACTCTTATCCATGGACTTTTTCTCCACAACGAATCTTCCGAAGCTGTGGCTTTAGTTGAGCGGATGGCTTTGAAAGGATGTCAACCGGACCTAGTGACATACGGTGTGGTANTTTTTTTTTTTTTGGTTTTACAGGAGATGATATATTTGGAAGAACGTTTATTGCAATCATGATCGCTTTACTAATGGGTTTATTATGATCAAATCATGATTGTAATTTGTAACTACTGGTTTATATTTGCGTTCTCTATTTGGGTGATAATAAGATCATAACCAGAATAAACCGACGTTGACTTGATCAAAGATTGAATGAAGCACATTGTGTTCTCCTCTATTAGTGGGATTGTCCCCCCACTCATTCACGTTCCATATAGTATTTTATTACAGATTTGCTGTCATGACAGCTTTCTATGCTAACACGTCTAGTCTAGGGCTATAAACTAATCCCATATGATTTATGGATTGGTATTTCATATTTTGTGTTCCTATGATATGTGTTTAGCATCTAAAAGTTAACATAAATCCGTACGTTGGATCTTGATCGGGTTTCTAAATAACCAGATTTGAGTAAACCGGTCCAAAAATAATCGGATGGTTTAACAAACCAACTCTGATTCAAATTTAGCAATTCCCCCAAATCGGAGATTTTTCTAGGGATTTGGGGAGCAAAAAAATTGTGAGAAGATGATGAGGAGATGGGTCGCTAGGCTCCTAGGAGATAACATATCTTCTCAGAACAAGACCTGAACGTTTCAGACAATTAGAGAATGAAGAATTTAAAAACGCTGAGGAATTCAATCTCCGGTTATCTAGACCGGAGTGAGTGATTCTCAATTGAAATTTCCCAGAATTTGTTGAAGATTTTGTTCTGAGATTGGGTCAACTGTTAAACCAAACCAAAATTAATAATACAAAGTGAAAGAGAGATGACCGGTTTAAGAAAACCAGCTGTAACTGAATCGACATTGAAACCGACTGCTCTCGATTAATAGGGTTTTAAACGAGTCTGCGATTTTGCTGTTTCTTCTTCACTCTAGTAGTATCCAGTCATTTTTAAAATCGAAGAGGATGAGGAGCTCAGCTGCGATTACGGGGAAGAGACTTCTTCATCGGCATACTCGGGTGATTACAGGTTCGGCTCCTGCTCTCTGCGGTTTTTGTTGCTCGGCACGACCTTTTTCTGGTCATAGTTATGATTACAGAGAGAGATTGAGCAAAACTCGGCTGAGTGATTTAAAGTTAGACGATGCTGTTGGTTTGTTCAGTGTTATGGTACAGTCTCGTCCACGCCCTTCAATCACTGAGTTCTGTAAACTGTTGAGTGCTATTGCTAAGATGAAGAGGTTTGATGTTGCCATCTCTCTTGGTGAGCAGATGCAGAATTTGGGAATTTCACATAATCTCTATAGTTACAGCATTTTGATTAACTGTTTTTGCCGGCGGTCTCAGCTCTCTCTTGCTTTAGCTGTTCTTGGCAAGATGATGAAACTCGGCTATAAGCTCGATGTTGTCACGCTGAACTCGCTGCTCAATGGTTTCTGTCACAGTAAGAGGATTGCAGATGCTGTTGCTTTGGTGGATCAGATGGTGGTAATGGGATATCAACCTAATACCGTTACATTTACAACTCTTATCCATGGACTTTTTCTCCACAACGAATCTTCCGAAGCTGTGGCTTTAGTTGAGCGGATGGCTTTGAAAGGATGTCAACCGGACCTAGTGACATACGGTGTGGTAGTCAATGGACTATGTAAGAGAGGTGACATTGATTTGGCTTTAAATTTGCTCAAGAAGATGGAGAAAAGAAATATTGAGGTCAATGTTGTAATCTACAGCACAGTCATTGATAGTCTTTGCAAATATAAACATTTGGATGATGCTCTCACCCTGTTCAACGAAATGGAGAAGAAAGGAATTAGAGCCAATGTTGTTACCTACAACTCCCTCATAAGCTGCCTTTGTAATTACAGTAGATGGAGTGATGCCTCTAGATTACTCAGTTATATGATCATGAGGAAAATCAACCCTGATTTGGTCACTTTCAATGCATTGATCGATGCATTTGTGAAGGAGGGGAAGCTTCTAGAGGCTGAGAAATTGTTCGAGGAGATGATCAAAAGGTCTATAGATCCTAGTATTGTCACGTTCAATTCATTGATCAACGAGTTTTGCATGCACGATCGTCTTAACGAGGCCAAGCATATGTTTTCTTTGATGGTTAGCAAGGATTGCCTCCCAAACGTAGTGACATACAGCACTCTTATAAAGGGATTTTGCAAGTGCAAAAGGGTAAAGGATGGTATGCAACTCTTCCACGAGATGTCTCAAAGGGGATTGGTTGCCAACACAGTCACTTACACCACTCTTATCCAAGGTTGTTTTCAGGCTGGCGACTGTGATTCTGCCCAAATGGTATTCAAACAGATGGAATCTGATGGTGTCCCTCCCCATATCATGACTTACAGCATTTTGTTAGATGGACTTTGTAAAAACGGGAAGCTAGAGAAAGCATTGGTGGTATTCAAGTATATGCAGAAGAGTGAACTGGAACTTGATATATTCACATATACTATAATGATCGAAGGGATGTGCAAGGCAGGGAAGGTGGAAGATGCGTGGCGTTTATTTTGTACTCTCTCCCTTAAAGGAGTGAAGCCTGATGTTATAACCTACAATACAATGATCTCAGGATTTTGTAGTAAACGCCTATTACAGGAAGCAGATGCCTTGTTTAGAGATATGAAAGTAGATGGGCTTCTTCCAGATAGCGGTACATATAATACGCTGATCAGGGCACGCCTTAGAGATGGTGACAAAGCAGCATCAGCAGAACTCATCAAAGAAATGAGGAGTTACGGGTTTGTTGGAGATGCTTCGACCATTAGCTTGGTGACCAATATGTTGCATGAAGGGAGATTGGACAAAAAGTTTATAGATATGCTTCCTTAAAACAGTTTATCCTCAAGAGAAGAGGAGTGGTAGAGCATGTAATTAATTAATGTTGCTTACTTTGTGATTACATCTCAAAACAGTTCTTATGTTACATGTGTATACCGTATATGGTTGCCGTCGTGTGTAAGTTTCATGAAGTTGATTGATACTGTGCTTTGTGTATTTCAGGAGAAGATGTCAGACATGTCATGAAGTTGACTGATCTGTGATTTGGTTTTTAACCATAAACGTATCTTATAATTCATTTTGAATGATCGAGCAGACAGAAACCTTTTAACAAAAAAAAAAATGATCGAGCAGACAGTTCCTTTTGGTTCAAATAAACTGACTTGATTTGGTTTCTTAGTTTTGAATTTGTTTCTTTCTTATCCAAATCGGAATTCTAACTAAAACTGAATTTTGTTTGTTAAAATAATTCTAATGTTGTTAAAAATATTAATACGTTGAATAACTAACCGGATGTAGGATTTATTCTTTTTGGTCTACTAGTTTGGTTTCAATAAATTTAACAACTTTTCAGGTATTATAATTTTTTTAACATTTAGTTAAATTTTAAATGTTATTATCGAATAATATTTGAAGTAGAAAATGTTTTAAAATTTATGTAAACCGTTTTTATTTAATAAAGATTATTTTAAAAAATGGATGTTAAATTTTGTTTAATGTGATAATAAATTGATCTTGACATTTTCTCTAATTTGTTTAATGAAAAATTGAAAGTGTTATAATTATTTTGTTTACTCATAATGTAAATTTCAGCTTTATTTTTTCATCGTTTTGATTTATTATTTAATACAAATTATGAGAATTGTTACATAAATGATTCTACCACAAACAATTCTTTCTGATCCGAGTACATCTACCACATACTACAAACTGTAAAGGTATTATTAATCAACTTTTGGTAAAACCATTAGGCAAAAAACTCATGTTTTCTTATTGAATGGTCTAATACAAACAACATACATTGACTAAAAGAGTTTTACCTTTCAGTTCTTGCACTTCATTGTAGAGTCTTCGATTTTCTTTAAGGACCACATGGTAATTTTTCGCTGCATCAGCCACTCCTTTGAGCTTCAAACCTAGGAGAAATATTATAAATAAGAAACCGTGTACTCTGAGATGAATTCATTGAGGCCAAACAATGATAGACAGTTAGTGACAACAATGAATCTTACCATAGTAATTTAGATCCTCAAAGTATTTCCTCTGTGTCATCAATACTTCATGTTTTATAGACATGAAAATAGCATTCAGCTCCTGCGAAATTTCACAGATTCTATATCATCTAAATAACTACCATAGGTGATCAATGTTAATGGCCGAGTATCTAGGAAAACCTCCTCTGCATAGAAAAACAGACTCAAGAGATAAATAAGTATATTCTATATAAAGTCTTTGACTAATTGACCTAGCTAATCAGTATAAATATAATTTCTTTTTGTCAACAAAGTACAAGATCAGTTCAAATGAGCCAATTAGAAGGAAAATCGTTTACATAGATAATTAGATGCAAATTGATATTTTTTTCTAATTTGCTTAATAAAAAATTGAAAGTATTATAATTTATTTTGGTTACTCATGATGTAAATTTAGATACTTAAGCTTTGTTTTTTCATCGTTTTGATTTATTATTTAATACAAATTATGAGAATTGTTACATAAATATTCTACCATTGATAATTCTTTCTTATCCTAGTACATCTACCACATACTACAAACTGTAAAAGTATTATTAATCAATTTTTGGTAAAACCATTAGGCAAAAAACTTTTAAAGATTAAAAAACCTCATATTTTCTTCTTTACCCACAATTAATTAAAAGATAATAATCTAAGAACAAGTCTTGTGTGTAACGTATCTTTCAGAAAACCAAATTATCAACTTTATCTTTTACCTTACGTTAGGCTTCATCTTATTTAAAAGACTTGTAAAGATAATCAACATTTTCTATACAAGAATAAAGATTAATTCAACTAAAATAATAATTATTTATATATGGATTCAACCTCGGAATTGGTCAACAACGTTTATATGTGGACATTTGATAAATAATTTTTAATAACAAAGTGAGACAATTATTTTCTCTATATAATAGCTTTATGTATATGCTCTGTATTGTTCTTTCTCATAAGTCATAATAATCAAGAAAGAACACACAAAAATGACGAGAATCAATGCACACTTTGCTGCTGCTTCGTTTTGCTTCTTATTCTCTCTCCGAGCCATGTCCCAACCTACTCAAATGTCTATTGATTGCACCGAATTCAACAACGTCACTCAAACTAGCCCTTATCTTTCAAATCGTGACACGGTCCTCTCTACTCTTCGCAACCGTTCCACCCTCGGAAGCTATTCAAACGCCACTGCCGGTCTTAGCCCAAACACAATATATGGCATGTTCCTTTGCAGAGGAGATCTAAACAGAACATCTTGTTCAGAGTGTGTCAATGCCACAACGTTAGAAATCTATGAATCCTGCTTTTATCGTAAAACAGCTTTGGTATTCTCTAACGAGTGTATAGTTCGGTACTCGAACACTTCTTTCTTCACGCTTGTAGAGGATGGTCCTAGTACCGCTAGAGACTCTCCGGACAGTCCTTTGGGTTATCCGCTATTTTTCAATCGAACACTTCCTGAAAAACTAGACGAACTTATACTCAGAGCATCTTTGTCTTCGTCGTTACCAGTTCCATATTTTGTGGAGGACAGAGAACATGTGACTCAATTGGAAGGTTCATATGATTTACATGCAATGGTCCAGTGTAGTCCTGATCTTGATCCAAGAAACTGCACCGTCTGCTTGAACTTTGCGGTCCAAAGTCTCTCGGAGTGTTGCAGCCATGCTCTGTTGGTTCGGATCATCTTTACTAAATGTCTAATCACGTACGAAATCTCCGCTTTGCAACCGAACATAACGAGTCTTGGCGTTACAGAAGGTGAGTCGCAGTATCTATCATTTAATTGATAATTTATACACCATTGGATTTTAATTTGTACTATGATTTGAGATTTTGCGATGGACTAATCCGGTCAGGTTCGGTTTGAATTAGTCCGTTCTTGAGGTCATGCTGATACGTGTATATATGTAGTTATCTGACAAATACTAAAAAGAAATGATGAAATTGGTTGTACATGGACTAGACCAGAATTGTCCCAGTTTTTTAAAGTATGAAAATGGTATGGTCCATCTTGACCGAATTAAACCGGGTTGAGCTGAAGATTTTAGGTCCACCGTAACCAACCTATCTGCCTACAATCCAATTATCAAGAATAAACAACTAAAACATCTTTTGGCCCTTTTTGTGGTGTTTATAGGAAATGGAATATTTGGGCGCACGTTTCTTGCAATCATGACAGCTTTGGTGTTACCACTATGGTTTTATGATCAAATGTAGTGATGATTTAAGGATAGTGACTACCGGTTTATATTTGTGTCCTCGTCTAGGTAGATTTAAAACCCCTAAAAGTTAAAAATAAAATAAACATTTGTATATTTATATGTTAGGTTTCAAGTTTCAGTGTTATCTCTGTTAATAATATAATGTATTCGTATCAAAATAAATAAAGTATATTGATTTCGAATTTCTAGACTGTGTATGTCTCCGTTTTGAGTCAGATAAAGTTATGTATTACGGCAAATTGGAAAGGACAATACTTAGGTTCAACCCTAAGTATTTTTCTATTGGAAACTGTTTACCTCATAATTTTTTTTTTAAAAACTGTAAATATAATTTCGGACTTGATTTCACGTTGATACTTTTTAACTATATTGATCGGACCAAAATCTAAAACATATCTTGTTTTCTGTTATATCCGACTGTAACTAATATCCTAATACTTATCTAGTTATCTCTGCATCAAACATGCCTCCCAAATTGTAAGACTAATTAGAGTCTTCTTAAGCCAATAAAAGAAATCGAAAGTCTTCCTAATCAAGTCTTATGTTTCGCTTCCGACAATAATATAACAAACGTGTCAGCTTCAATAATTCTGTATTATTCCTTAAACAAGTCTTTCATCTAGTTTAAATATTTTCATAATCCATAAATTTTACATTGTATACAACAACATGGCCTCAACTATCACCTAAGAGTAATACAAGAATTTTCCTAGTCAAAGACTATATATAATACATCTTTTTAATTTATTATAAATCTGTCTACTATAAATTTTCTTCATTAATCTCTCATAATTCATAAACAAGAGAGAACAAACAATGGCAACAATGATCCAAAGTCTCTCTTCTCTCTTTTGCTTTCTCTCACTTTTATCTCTTCTCTTCTCTACAAGCCAAACCATATCCCAATCTGACCACATCCACATGAGCACCTTCTGCAACCAATTCTCCGACAACTTCACACAAGCCAGCGCATACGAGACGAACCGCGATATTGTACTCACCTCTCTTCGTCTCCGTTCCTCTCTCGCGACCTATTCCAATGCAACGACCGGTATTACTCCCGACATAGTCCGTGGTATGTTCCTCTGTAGGGGAGACATCTCGTTGTCATCTTGTTCAGACTGTGTTCAAACCGCAGCCCTAGAAATCTCAAGAAACTGTACTCATCAAAAAGAAGCTTTCATTTTCTACGAAGAGTGTATGGTACGTTACTCGGATTCCTCCTTCTTTTCCCTTGTAGACGAGAGACCTTACATCATTAGGTACTCATTGAGTTATGCTCCTAACTTGGATCGGTTCCCGCAAACACTCTCCGATAAAATGGATGAGCTGATCATCAATGCAACTTCTTCCCCATCATTGTCATCAACACCGTATTTCGTGGAGGATGAAGTACGTGTGAAACAATTCGAGGGTTCGTTTGATTTAGATTCACTTGCCCAGTGCAGCCCTGATCTTGATCCAACAAACTGCACAACGTGTCTGAAACTTGCGGTCAAAGAAATGTTGGATTGTTGCAACCAGTCTCGCTGGGCTCAGATCTTTACTCCTAAATGTCTCTTGAGGTACGAAGCTACCGCTTTGTCGTCACCACCTCCACCATCTCCATCACCTCCACCACCTTCTCCGCCACTTTTTCCTCCATCGCTACTGCCTCCATCCCTAGTACCCTCTCCGCCCCATTTCATGACGCCGAGTTTTGGCGGGTCATTTTCTATTAACGTTATAAAAGGTAATTCGCATATATGTATTATACATCATCTTTAATTATATGCATGTAACCATTTTGTTGTACAAATCTGGTTATGAAGAAGAGACTATATAGAGCAAAATTACTAATCAGATTTAACTTGTTTTTTTTGTCTTTTGCAGGAAACGAAATATTTGGGAGAATTTTTATTGCGGTCATGACAGCTTATGTTTTAACACTTATTGGTGTAATGTAAAGATGACCTTATTCTTGTTGTGTGAAGAGTGTGATGTGTTTTCTTCCTTGTCTCATAAGACACAAACCCCCCTAAACTTTTGTTAATTTTTTTTGTTTCAGTTTATATTTTTGTCGATTTTGATATTTAATTTAAATGGATTTGTCAAAATCACAATTTTATGGAGTGACAGAGATTAAAAGAAATTGGAGTTTCATACCACAACTATATATCATCCATAGATTTCATATGGTTTAGATATTAAAGTACATTTTTTTTTTTTTGGGACAAACAGATATTGAAGAACAATAAAGATAACATTTTATATACGAAATGATACGACCTCAACGTTCGCTTTTAAATAACAAGGCATTTGTATAGTCAAAGATTATAATGCATCTTTTAATCGATCTTTCTGCTATAAATTTTCTTCTTGTTTCTCTCAAATAATTCATAAACAAGAACAAATAATGGCAACAGTGATAAAGAGTCTCTCTTCTCTCTTTTGCTTTCTCTCTATCTTAGCTCTTCTCTTCTCTACAAGCCAAATCATATCCCAACCTGAACACATGCGCACCTTCTGCAGCCAAATTTCCGACAACTTCACGCGAACCAGCTCTTACCGGACAAACCGCGAAACACTTCTCTCCTCTCTCCGTGACCGTTCCTCTCTAGGAACCTATTCCAACGTCACAACAGGTCTTAGCCCCAACACAGTCCGTGGCATGTTCCTCTGTAGAGGAGACATCACGAGAGAATCTTGTTCCGACTGTGTTCAAACCGCAACCCTAGAAATTTCTAGAAACTGCACTTATCAAAAAGAAGCTTTCATATTCTATGAAGAGTGTATGGTACGTTACTCGGATACTTCCTTCTTCACCCTCGTAGAAGACAGACCTTACATCATTAGATACTCTTTGAGTTCTGCTCCAAACACGGATCGGTTTGGACAAACGCTTTCGGATAAAATGGATGAGCTTATCATCAGAGCATCTTCTTCATCATCGTCGTCATCATCAACACCATATTTCGTTGAGGATCAAGAACGTGTCACACAATTCGAGGGTTCATATGATTTAGATTCAATTGTTCAGTGTAGTCCCGATCTTGATTCAGGAAACTGCACTGTGTGTCTGAAACTTGCAATCCAAGAAATCATGGATTGTTGCAGCCGGTCTCGTTGGGCTCAGATCTTTACTCCTAAATGTCTCTTGAGGTATGAAGCTTCCGCTTTGGCATCACCGCCTCCACCGTCTCCGCCACCTTCTCCTCCATCGCTAGTGCCGTCTCCGCCGCTTTTCACGCGGCCACAAAACATACCGAGTTTTAGCGGGTCAACTTCTACTACAGTTATAAGAGGTAAGCATACACATTATATATCATATTTTTAATTTTTTATACGTACGTAACCATTTTGTTGCAACAAATCTAGTTATCAAGTAGAGAATATATATAGAGTAAATAATCAGTTTGACTTTTTTTTTCTTGTCTTGTAGGAAAAGAAATATTTGGGAGAATTTTTATTGCGGTGATGACAGCGTATGTCTTAGCACTTTTGGGTGTATGAATGTAAAGATTGCTTTATAATACTCGTATTTAGAAGTGTGAAGTGTAATGTTCTTGTCTATTAAGATCCAAACTCACTAACGTTATGTTATTATTTGTGCTTCTGTATGTTTCCTGTTGATTTCTGATGTGTAATTATGAATGGATTTGTCAAAAAAATAATTGTATGGATTGAACGATAAAATAATTGAAGTTTCGTGTATATATCATCCCTCTTCTTCTTTGTTTTTCCCTAATATTTTTCGTTGTCGAAATTGGTCTTGCATATGTTTTCCCAATCTTGAGATTGTTCCAAGAATTATAAATCTTGTGTAAATATGTCAGTTTTCATTTGAATTTATTTAAACTGTTTATCACAATAAACATGTAGGAAATTATGCATGTCACTATAATAAACCGACTTTTGTTTTCTTAATCCCAATTCAAATATCTACGAATTTCAGTGGTCAACTCTTTTTTGGTGACGATTTTGTGCCTGTCAACTCTTTAATTAAGTTAAATATATGTAAATGAATGTCAACTTTCAGAATCATGATGCAAAATGGCAAAATTTCGAAAGAGGGGTCATCTAGTACATCATTCATGACTTGGTAATTACAATAGTACTTTCACATTTTTTACAAATGAGTATTATTCTACTACACTAATTAAATCCTGATAGTTTTTTTTGTTTAATTTATCTTGTTAACTAACCATACATACGTCAAGTCAACACTAAACTTTAAGGAAAATAAGTTTTCTTCCATATCTTCAAGTATGTACATCAGACCGTACATTTCCTTATGCTTTGTCTACGAGTTGCAAATCTTAAGAAGTCACTCAAAGCAACAAAAATCTGTGATCTAATACCATCAGCCAATACTGTCTTCTCTTCAAAGTAAGTTTGATGATCAATTTTACAATAGAAAAATTACTTGACAAGTGAAAATTCGGAGTTCTTTGGGTAAAAAAGCCCCCGGTTTTATTCACCTTAGTGTTCAAATAATTTCACCAGGAGGCAGCTCTGCAAGCTTCGCTTGAGTACCAAGCACACGTTCCATATCAAACCGAACCTCGATATTCCGAATGCTATATCCCACCACCATTAACCAATACAACAATTTCGCCAGGTCCGCTGCACTTGTTTCTGTCACTTCTGTCTGTGTAAACCACCAAATACGTTGATAACAGTCAAATCACATCACACTATATATATAACAAAACACAACTCAAACAAGTGTTTCAGCAGAAGAAGTTATTATTAGAGAACGAACCTTCATTTGGTTTGGGTCTGACACAGCTAGAAGCCGTTTGACAAATGTATTCATGGCCACGGCAACATCTTCGCCTGCAGTGCTTGTAAGCTCCTACAAAATTCAAAAGTATTGCAACTGAGAAAAGCATTGGAATAAAATTTGATGATAATAAACTAAAAAACTAATATATGAATTCTCATTGCCTTAAGATTTTGGGGTTCAAGAGATTTTAGATACTCCAAAATCTCGTTCTGCTGATTCGAAGATTTTCTCCCCACCATACGGTTGAGTTCTTCGATCTCTGCTTCCAGAAGCTCAATATACTTTTTTGCATCAATCTTCTCAGGACCAGAAATGTTATTCCACCTGATCACTTCCCCTGAAACGTTCTTTTGAGTTCCAGGTGCGTAGTCTTCATCACCCCCCTGGCTTAATCAGAATAAAAAACCAGTGTCACATACAATTTGATACATCAAAAATCAAACACACGCATATTAAAGCAGCTTTATTCAAGTCACCAAAAGAACTACACAGCATGGAAACGAGAAGTCTATAACTCTTAACTACTTCCCAAACTAAAAAATCCGTGAGACAAAACCAGAATAACCAAAGCTCGCTCTGCCTAAACTTAATATGAACATGTTGTTAGCTCTCTAGCTAACCGACTCAACAATAGTTTTTGAGCTGTTAACGCAGCCACAATCCACCACAAGTTTCATGGGATAATAATGCTTCTAGACTAGCTTACACAAGGCTTATCAACAGAGAAGAAGCAGAAGTGTCAAAATCGAAGCAACCAGTGAACAAACTCGCATCAGCATTTTTACAGAACTACAAGCCAAGTGGCACTCTCCAGAAAACAGAAGCTATAAACCTGAAAGTGTTCACCTTTAGATCACGTGGCTCAGGAAGAGCAACCTGCTCCAAACTTTGTTGCAATTCAAGACGATATTGAGCGTTTCTGAACATATACCCAGTCATCAATACACTCATCATCAGCTGTGCAAGGTTCTCAGCAACCTATAAAACCCATACATACATAATACGCAAATTCAAAAACCCAAGTAACAAAATCCACAGGACACACAACTTGTGAAATAAAATAAAAAAACGTATCGCTTACATAAAAGCACTCACAGATGTGACAGTAACCGCAAAAAACTGAGGAGGCAACGTTCCAATCATATTCGTCACAGTTTGTCTCATTGCTTCAACCACCTAATCCAAAACAACATCGAATCAATGAAAAAGCTCTAACCTTTTTTTATAAAAATTGAGTCTCTGAGAGAACGAACGAAGCAGAGTGAGTGAGTTTACATGTTTAGGGGCACGTTTAACAAACATCTCCATGAACTCAGGCTTCACATTCTGAACATACTCCAGTAATATATCCCTCCTGCTTTTAGGCTGCTGCTCAAAACCAATTGATCGATTCAGATTAGTGTCTAACATCAATCAAATCGAAAGCTGAACCAATTTCAATTTTGCAATTTACCCGAGTGCCATTAGGAGGCGTGGATGAATCTGCAGATGAATCAGAACCATAAGCTTTAACTCTCACAACCATCAAACTCCCACTTCCGCTACTACTCTTCAACGGGAAGCTCACAGAGGAAGATGTAGTAGAGAGTTTAGGTTCACGGTTGAGTAAAAAAGACGACGAAGATGGTCGAGATGGTGATTGCAAGAGCGTGAATTGCATCGATAACGAACACATCTTCCCAAAGATTCAAACCCTAGTTTTTGGGGGTTTTATTATCTTGTTGATTTGGTTCGCTACTGACTACTGTGTTACTTTGTTACGCTCTCTTTTGCTTTTTGTTCCTTATCTTCCCAAATTTGATTAATTGTGCTAACAGAGTAATTAACTAGTTTAATAATCATCCCACAGTTAACCAACCGGTTTGGTTTTTTTAGTGTTGAATGAACCTGAAACCTTCATAAACACTTTCTCTTAACTTACGTAGAGAACCGGTCTCAGAATCGTTTAGATCGAACCGGTTTTAGAATTTTTCGGATCGAACCGGTTGTGATTTTATGATTTCATTAAGAGTTAGAAAGATGGAGAAGAATAAAAGGAAAAACAAAAATGTTGGTTGCTAGGGTTTGGGGATTGGAAACTGTTACTGCTTCTACTAGATTGATCAGCACGGTCAGACTGATTCATATACGTTCAGCGAAGACACGTACGGTTCCAAAGAGTCTACCTTGTTTGAGCCAAGGAACTTTTCTAGGAGAGGAGTTGAAACTGACAAGTGGGTACTATTATATCAAAACCTTAGATAATGCGATTGTTTTGTTCGATGACATGGTTAGATCTCTTCCCTTCCCATCCGTGATTGATATTAATAAAGTAATGGGTGTCATTGTCAGAATGAATCGTCCCGATGTTGTGATTTCTCTATATAGGAAGATTGAAATGCTACCTTGTAATATCTTCAGCTTCAATATTCTGATCAAATGTTTCTGCAGCTGTCATGAGTTGTCTTTTGGTCTGTCTACATTGGGAAAGGTCATAAAACTTGGTTTCCAGCCTAATGTGGTTACGTTTAGCACACTTCTCCACGGGTTCTGTCTCGAAGATAGGGTTTCTGAAGCTGTAGCTTTATTTGATCATATGGTTGAAACGAGATTAACACCCAACGTCGTGACGTTTACCACACTTATGAACGGTCTTTGCCACGATGGTCGAGTTCTTGAAGCAGTAGCTCTGCTTGGTCGTATGTTAGCAATTGGTCATGAACCTAACGCGGTTACTTACAGAACAATTGTAAATGGAATGTGTAAGATGGGGGACACTGACTCTGCCTTGAATCTGCTTAGGAAGATGGATGACAGCCACATCAAAGCCAATTTTTTACTCTATAATCCCATCATTGATCGTCTTTGCAAAGATGGACATCATAGTGATGCTCAAAATCTTTTCACTGAAATGCTTGAGAAAGGCTTTTTCCCAAATGTGGTTACCTACACCTGTATGATAGACTCTTTTTGTAGATCTGGTAGATGGAGCGATGCTCAAAGATTGTTGCGTGATATGATTGAAAGGCAAATCAATCCTGATATTTTCACTTTCAATGCATTGATCAATGCATATGTCAAAGAAGGGAAGTTCATTGAGGCTCAAGAATTATACGAGGATATGCTCTGTAGTGGTGTAATTCCTAATACAATCACCTATAACTCAATGGTCGATGGGTTTTGTAAACATAACCGTCTGGATGATGCTAAGCGCATGTTTGATTTGATGGCTAGCAAGGGCTGCTATCCTAACGTAGTCACTTTTAATAGTCTCATTGACGGATGTTGTAGAGTTAAAAGGGTAGATGATGGAATGAAACTTCTCCGTGAAATGTTGAGAAGAGGACTAGTTGCTGATACTATTTCTTACAACACTCTAATTCACGGGTTCTGTCGAGTGGGAAATCTTAAGATGGCCCAAGACCTTTTCCAGGAGATGATTTCTCAAGGTGTGTACCCTGATACCATAACTTGTAACACTTTGCTGTATGGTTTTTGTGAAAATGGACAGCTAGAAGAAGCTTTGGAAATGTTTGAGGTTATCCAAAAGAGTAAGATTGATCTTGATACTGTTACTTATAACATCATCATCCATGGAATGTGCAAGGGTAGTAAGGTGGACGAAGCATGGGACTTATTTTGTATTCTCCCCATCGATGGTGTGGAGCCTGATGTTCAAACTTACAATACAATGATATATGGGTTTTGTATGAAAGGTACAATTTCAGAAGCAAATGCGTTATTCCGTAAAATGAAGGACAATGGACCTGTACCATGTGACTGCACTTACAATACACTAATCAGGGGATGCCTTAGAGCTGGTGAGATAGCTGCATCAGGTGAACTTTTCAGGGAGATGCGAAGCAACGGGTTGAATGGTGATGCATCCACCGTGAAACTGGTTGCTGATATGATATCAGATGGTAGATTGGACAAGAGCTTTTTTGATATGCTGTCTTAGTGTTTCTTGTGAAGAGTGACTGTCTTGATTTAGTTTTTATATGGTATGTCTTACTTGTGCCTTGGTTGTAACATGTGGGAGGATTTTGCAGAGGTTTCAGGTTCTGTGATTTCTCAAAATGGTGAAAGTGTCTCTGAAGATACATTCACTTGGTTAGTAAAATTTGATATATACAAAAAAAAAACACTTTCTCTTTATTGTTGAACGTTTAAATCAATCAATACATTTTTTGGTTAGAGAGAATAGTCCTTGGAAATGAGCGGCTTCTCCATGAACTTGGAGGCTACCATACCAATGGCAAAGAAGAGAGGCCAAATTGATGATACTTTGATTGGACCGTTTTCGCCTTTTACGACAAAACAATAGTTGATGGTCGACACTATTAACCCACCAAGAACACAGAACAATAAGACCGTATCTGTGAAACTTCCAAAGATCCTTCTGTAGCCACGTGCTGGAAGGTAGAACCAAGGTATAGGCCACTTGCATCTGAAACTAGCTTTCTGCACTTTGATTTTGTAACTGAGGTCAAGGGTGGAGAGGAAAACAGAGAGAACTGACATTACTAAGGACATTCTTGTGAAGTAAGGCTTGCGTATGGAAGAGAGCTGGTCTGTAACCGCTGATGCAATCTCTAGGAGCAAGTTGATGACGACGAAGAAGGCCATTACAGTAAAATGCCGAGATTTACTTTTTCGCTTTCGCTTGTTAGATGATGATGATTGTTCATATACGGCCCTTAGTACTTGCTCGATATCTCGATGATCAGTAGTAGTTTCTAGTTTGCGCATTACTTTTTCCCACACTTCTTCCTTCTTCCCGCGTAAAGATGAACCCACCATGCTGAGACTCAGTGGAAGGTTATCACATAGGTCTACTACTCTTTCTGAAAGCTCTTTAAAACCATTATCCGGATAGTTTTGTCTAAAAGCATATCTGCAAAAGATCTCAAGAGCTTCTTCACTAGTAGGAAAATCCACATGGTATGTAGAATTAGAATCGATACTATGTTGCAGCAAGAGCTCTTCGTCTTCTGTGGTCACAATAATCCTACTTCCAGGACCAAACCAAGTAGTTTCCTTAGCCAAAGCCTCTAATTGCTTTAGATCATCCACATCATCAAGAATGATAAGCACTTTCAGGTTGCTTAGCCTTTCTTCTATAGCACCTAAATGGGATATCTTCATACCATTTTGGTTTAAAATTTTGGAAAGAAGTTGCTCTTGTAATTGTATCATCAAACCGTACTCGTCAAGACCACTATTATAGCTCCCCTTAAGATTCTCCATAAAACAAGTAAGGTGAAAATGTCTAGAGAGTTGGCTATGTAAAGCCCTGGCGATGGTAGTCTTACCAATGCCTACAGGGCCACATATTCCAACAATCATAGCTCCTTCTTCAGTATCTAAATGTAGCAAAGATTTCATGTTCTGAAAATGTGCTTCCATACCAATCTTGTCTTCAAAATCCCTAGAGACTGTTGCAGCATTTAGGCTGTTTGAAACATCTCTTGAAACCTTTTCTATCAGATCCGCTTCACTATCCCTAAAAGGAAAGGGAGAGAGTGAGAAATAAAAATTAGACACCGTGTTGTGGTAATGGTTCGTAGATTCACAAAATTAAGAATTAAAATAAAAATTGAAGAAAAAAGAACAAACCAGTTTCCGAAGTCTTCTCCTACTATGTTGGCAGCATCGTTCAAAGCTTGGCTCCATCTTAACCTCTCCTCCTTTGTTTTACTGGAACAAGCTTCATTGAAACCTCTCCCAAAAACTCCGGTCTGTTTACGCACATCAGATGGATCTGTTCCATACAAGACTGTCATCACTATTTGGCCCAGTTGTTCCCTACACTTCATAATCTCCACCAAATCTTCCAAACACCAGCTCGATGAAGCATAGTTCTTGGAGAACACCACGATTGAGATCCTAGATTCCCAAATCGCCTTTAAGATTTCAGGGGCAATGGTTTCGCCTCTCTTGATCTCATGATCATCGAACATGGTAATCCCGTTGTGGCTAAACTGTTTGCGTAAATGACTAAGAAAAGTTTTACGGACGTCTGGTCCGTGGAAGCTCACAAAGACGCCGTATCTCCAGTTGCGTGACGGAGAAGAAGAAGAAGTAGAAGCCATGGGAGACTAGAGTATGGCGAGAAAAGCTCAAGATCACATATTACAAAAATCAAGAACGTCTCTGCATAAAGCCTTATATGATGATGGAAATGACTTTCGAGAAAGAGAGAGGAAGAAACAGTTCAGTCAAAGTCAATTCTAAAGTCTCCTCACTCAAAACAAAAACAACAATAATTTTCTAAGTAACATTACTACCAACTAAAGATGATGGTCCGTGCAGATTAGGTGGTTAATCTTAATCATCGCTTTAATTAATAAATTTCTGAGCATTTTCCCTGTAATTCCATATCGATTCATCATAATCATATAGGAAACCTCGTACGTATGTTACGTGGACAGGATTAAGTTAACATTAAGACAAATGAAGAAAACTTAGTTAAACGTGTTTGTTGAATTAGGTTCACAAAGTAGAACAAAAGGACATCCATCATATGCTTTGGTTACACAATTAGTTACCAGTTACCACACACCATCAGATCAAATCCATAACAAATCTTCTTCTTCTTCCAAGCCCTCCGGATAAGTCTTGTGTCTTCACCGCCTTCTGTTGAGTGGTTTTGCTGAAGATGAAGTGCTAATTGTTGGTCTTTTAGCACCTGAGGCAAATCAAGAAAGATTCTATGACTCATGAGCAAACTGGCACTAAAGATCATACGCGTGTATAAGCAAGCATCTACTTCATATGATATTTCATATAAATCTAAGTAGGCTGTCACCTGATATGAGTGTAACTAGAAGCAGGCAGATTTGGTTTCTACGACACAAGTCAAAGAGTTGATGTATAGAGACATTACCTGTTAAAACCTTTGATGAGGAGCTAGTGGCAATTGACAGACGAGAAGGTCTGGTTTGGCCTGGTGGTTTCAAGGTCTGCTTCGGAATTTTTGATGGAAGAGTACTTCTGCTTTTAAAATCCCAAAACAAAACAAACATAAGAATCTGTATCTGCATTCGGATTGTTCTTTTTTATGTGTGCTAGTAAGAGGATACTAACCTGTCTTTTGGGTCGGTTTTCCCCATTTTCACTGATTTCTCAGGTTTCTCAGTGGTCATGTGTGCTTCAGGTTGTTCGGTTATTTCAAGAGGCTTAGCAGTTTCAGGGAAAAGAGTCAACTCCACCGCACTGGATATGGATCCATCAGTTTCTGTTCCCATTGAAAGACAACTATCAGAGATATCACTCAATCTGTCCTCAGAATCTGCATCTGCAAGGCCTACGAGTTCAACATCTTCATCATCAAAATCAAGTCCTTTTGCCCCGCCAGCAAATTTAGATGGTTCGTGAAAATCCTTTCGATGTTTACGTTCATCTGATGAATGTTGTGAACCAGAATCAGAATGCTTGCTACTATATTCGGAGCAGTTGTCAACATCTGAGTTTCCTCTTCCAAGTAAACCAGAGGCTNCAGAGGCCTTTCCTCGACGAGCATTTGGTGAAGCTCCAATAGAATGTCGTCTAGGTGATGAAGGTCCCACCAACCTTAAATTGCTTAAACCACGTTTCAGGACTGTTGCATTATTACCTTTTAGCTTCTGAAAATTCTGAAGCTCTTCATCTTTTTTAGCAATTACATCCTTCAAATTCGATACCTGTTGATATGAATAGTTTTGTTCTCTTAACCTTTCTTGGCCAAAATTTAATGGAAAGATAGAAAAAGATACAAAATACAAACCTGTTCCATGAGTTGTCTTACATCTCTACCCTCTTTATTACTTTTTGCAGCACCTAACTCCACACCAGAAACCCTTTCCGCGAATTTCAATGTGCTTACGGTCTCAGCATATGAGTCTCCATCAGGATTGACTTGGACAAACATAAGAGTTTTGGCTTGTCCTCCTAAAAAACAAGAGAGTATAGTTAAGGGAACCAACCAAGAAACAAATTTATGCAATAGATATAACTAAAATATCAGTATCATCTTCAAAGAGTGATAATGGAATACCCAAGGAACTTTGAAGGACTTGAGTCAATTTGCTGTTTCTGTAGGGAACATGAGGGTTCTTGTGTGCTAAAGCAAAGATGACGTCTCCAAGGGCTGAGAGCGATTTGTTGATATGTTGAGCTTCCTTGAGCCTATCTCCGGTAGCCTCAGAGCGATCAACTCTTTCACTTCCCGCGAGATCAACTAAATGTAAACTACCACGCAAAACTGAGTCCGTTTCCACATCGACACCACGCACATGAACAGAAAGAACACTGGAGATAATAGCCAACAT
>NC_025693.1:37509859-37517909 GCF_000633955.1 Camelina sativa
CACCATCTGAAAGTATGTCACGAACTTGCTCGTTATATATCTCCACCATTTGAACACCAACTTCATACACGACAGTATTTTGTCTACTCTGAGTTAGGAGAAACAAATCATTCAAAGCTCTATAATTGACACCCCAATCTTCTTTTGAAGTGATGCTTGGCCCACTCTGTGTTAGCAAAAGAGAAATATGTCAGTTAGAAAAACTTATAATCCTTAGCTAAAGCATAGTATTAACAAAATCAAACTTTTCATTTACCATTGTATAAGTTTTACCAGAACCCGTCTGACCATAGGCAAATATACAAACATTGTAGCCATCTAGAATTGATCGAATTAATGGTCGAGTATCTAGGAAAACCTCCTCTGCATAGAAAAACAGACTCAGGAAATAAATAAGTATATTCTATAAAGAGTCCTTGACTAATTAACGTAGCTAATGCAGAAGAGATTAAGAGGGAAAGAAGTTTAAACCTTGAGTTGCCGCCTGACCGAAAACTTTGTTAAATTTAAACAACCTATGGCTATCTTTCCCTTGCTTAAAGGGATTTGCAACCACCATTTCACCATTCTCACCAATGTACTCTATACTTGTCTGTCTATTGTTTTGCCCTGGAAGGAATGGTCTAATCCGACAATAGACTCTAATATTTCCTAGATAGCAAGAGAAAGAACAAAAATCATTTCTTAAATGGTCTAATACAAACAAAGTACATTGACTAAAAGAGTTTTACCTTTCAATTCTTGCACTTCATTGTAGAGTCTTCGATTTTCTTCAAGGACCACATGGTAATTTTTAGCTGCATCAGCCACTCCTTTGAGCTTCAAACCTAAGAGAAATATTATAAATAAGAAACCGTGTACTCTGAAATGAATTCATTGAGGCCAAGCAGAAATGAATCTTACCATAGTAATTTAGATCCTCAAAGTATTTCCTCTGTGTCATTAATACTTCATGTTTTATAGATATGGAAGTAGCATTCAGCTCCTACAAAATTTCACAAATTCTATATCATCTAAATAACTAACATAGGTGACCAATGTTAACAAATACTATTTATAAAGTCAACCTGCAATGCTCCAGAATGGTTGTCTATAAAGTTTTGATAGATACATTCTTTTTTCTCCCATCTCTGAGATCTAGATTGGCACAGCTTCTCAAGTTCTTTCACCTTCCTACTGGAATCTACAACATGTAACTCAGCATCTTTTAACTTCTTCTCCAATTCGTCTCTAGTTTTTTGTGCTTTTGCTTCTAAATCCAAGCATTGGTTTTCATGTGTCTCTTTCACCACTTTGAGTTCCTGCTTCAGCTTGCGAATCTCAGCATCACTGCGCTCTTTTTCCTTTCTCATTCTCACCACATCCTTTTCTTCTGACCTTTCTCTCTCTTCTATTCTGTTTTTCTCAAGCTACAGTGCACAACCGCAAATACAACTATTAGAAAATCTGTAATAAATAAATCTAATACACAAGCCAAATGAAAAATGATGTATGAAGTCGCGTTATTAAGTACGAGGCTCACACACAATAGTTTTATGGTAGGATCTCTCAGACTGAACCTTTATCGAAATCTAGGACTGGTTTAGAGGCTATATTCCACAGGTAATATGTACAAAATTATGGGCCTAATGTAAACCAATTTTTCCAGATGCAAGAACGAAAGTAAAAGAAAAATATTTATTACCTTTATATGCTCCATACAGTTCGTAACAATCTACAACAACGAAAAATAGCAATACCAATCAGTATTCAGTACGTGAAATAGAAATAAAGTGAATAGAAATACTGGAACCAGAGACAATTGTACCTCGTTTTCCTTTGTTGTCCCAGCTGCCAAGGTTTCTAAGACCTTTATTCTTGACCTGTATTTTTCTTCACGTACCCTAAAGAGTATATTTTGCTGCACCAGTTTCATAAGCATATTTCATGACTTGGTCAGAAGGATGATATGTACATCACGAGAATAAATCAAGGAAGAAAGGACTTAAGGTGATCTTACGTTCTTTAGGTTATCAGCTTGAGTTGAGATTCTCTGTTCAATCACTTGCACAAGCGCGCTCAAGAGAGATGCCATAGCCTGAACAACACACGAAAAAAGAAAGGAGAGACATGATGGAGTAGAAGAGATATTCCATGAACTATGGAATGAAAATCTTGGTAAACACAGATAACATGAATCAATAGAAGGGTGTTATGAGAATTGTGAAGCTCAGTCTTTCGCTTACATGAGACACATGTCCATTCATTTTCGTCATGCTCTCATCTAGAAGCTTATCCAGCATGTCAAACAGTGACCTAGTCGGAGCATTCTGCCAAGGAAATGCAATTTGAATCAGAAACAGAGGCAATAGCTAAAAGGTTGGACACAGTTGACTAAAATTATGTTGGAAAACTTTACTCGTAAACTGTTTGATTTAAGTAATTCCGAAATTTTAGCATCAGATATATCAATCTCAGATCCTTCCTTCGACTGGAATTCATCAGTAAAGTTGCGCTCATCCCCTCTCGAATCTGAGTGGTCTTCTGGCAGGCTCCATCGCCTCCTTGCAGATAGTGAATTCTTATCATAACTACCATCGGAAAAACTTGCTTTAAGCGCCTTAAGGGACTGTAAAACTGGCACCATATCGCCCTGTTTTTCATTTTTTTATTAGGATTCATAACTCAATAGAAAAACACAAGACAGGGCAGAGAAAATAAAAGATATGGGAGCAGAAATCATGCAATCTCATCATCAAAATAGCAAATCAGACAATAGCCATGACTAGAAAAAATGTTGCACCTAGAAGTGTCTACACCGAATTGGTTCGATTTATTATAGCAAAAGTGGCAACCCAACAACCACTTTATCAATATGACTTGGGATAATTCTATACAAACCAACATGTCTTTTCGAATTTAAGAAATGATTTCTTTTCCACGGAAACAAAGAATCATATCCAAGAAAACATAACAAACCTGTTCTATGTCTGAAACTTCGAACCTAGGCAGGGCCATTTCATCCATAGCAGTCAGAAACCGTTCAATTTTTATACTAGCAGGCTCAAAGCTGCCTCCCTACAGAATAACCAAAGAGAGTGAGTCTAGTGCAAAGTAAGGGAATAAGGACACATAATCAGAGGCTTAAAGAAATATATATATATATATATATATATATATATATATATATAAGCCAAATGGTCATCAAAAATTGAAAAGTACCATTCTCATTGACCCAGGACTAAGCTGGTTTAAAAGGCTACATAATACAGTTCCATCCTTCAAGCATGCTCTCAGTTCATCCTCTGAAGCTTCCCATGGTAACTTTAAATAAGGAAGTGTCTCATTTAACCACTCCACCAAACTCTGATGACCTGCGGGTGAGATATTTAAGAAGAAATAGACAAAGAGTAAGAACAAAAACCATCATCCCATTTCCTTACACCTAATAATACGAAATACGATCTTAAAGTTTCATTTATGCCATGACTACGTTGTAATTTTAAAAAATCGACTCAATTCAAGATAATCAATCGTACTTTTCCATAGTCCCTAATCACTCACTCAAGTTCTTTCAAAACAACGAAAAGATTTAAATGAATTAGCATTAGGAAAGGTAAACAGCAAACAAGTGAGTAGATAACATTACCTTTCTTATTATCATCATTCATGCTTTCACGGCTTTCTGATCCATCGAAACTCAGAATGCTAGATCCATCTGATCGAACATAGACACCATTCATATTGGCGTCCTGTCCCAGACGACTGCTCATTCAACTCAGAGATTACGCAGCTCCCAGAATTATAGTAGTGATAAAAGACCCTGAACCAGGAAGCCAACAACGAAGTAAGCTGTCAATGTTAATTGTCTATACTTCCTAAGCCATGGTAACCTTACTTCATCATTCTACACCAAAACCCACCCCTACGATAAAAATGCCCTATCAAATGCTTTCAATTTCAGGTAACGCAAGTTTCCAAATTAAAGAGATAAAAGTTAGTTCCCACCAAGATTTCAACATCTCGCATAGCGAATATAGCCACAATGTCGACAAAATCAACCAACAAAATCAGCTCAAAATCACGCAGATCCAATCAAAAACCCTAAGAAAACCATCTACCCCTTTATAACACAGAGACGAAGGCCCCAAGAAAAAAAAACACGATACGAACCTAAAACGCCATGAGAAAGAAAGGTTGTAGATAAACCTCTAGAGAAGTGTAGACAGACGAAGGAGAACAGGCGGAGTGAAATATCTACGAAGGAAAAAAAAAATCAGAAATTTCACGGCGAGAAATTGGAGGCGGAAGTTTGAATCCCTTCGTCGCCGGAAGAGAAGAAATTTCGAAATTTTTTCCCAGTCGCACGATTTTGCTCTCACTGTTCCCCCTTTTTCTCTCTAATTTTATTTCTTTTTATATTTATTTTTTATTTTAGATTCCGAGAAAAACAAACAATTGCTAATTGGGGTTCGATTTCGAACTTCGAAAAAAGAAACAAAAACCAAAAAAAAAAAAAAAAGTTTTTTTTGTCTACTTTGGAAATTAAAGTAATTATAAATATGTTTTTGATTTTGCTTTACGCTATGTATGTATATAGTCTTGGTGGGCCCTACCCTCGTACTATAGAGAAATAAGGTTTCCCTTTTCCCCAACTTCCCGCTTTTTCCCATCCAAATTTTTTTTATTATTGTTTTTTCTGAAACTGGATTTCATCTTTCGGCCCACTTTAGCCCAATTGAAGGCCCGGACTAACGGAACCCATCCTACCATTACCAATATTTAAAGTGTGCCTAATCTTATAATTTTTCGTGTAGACTCTACATAGTATAATCTTAATTATCCATGCTGAATAAGCTTTCTTCTTCTCTTTTTTTAAGAAAATATTTATGCTATATAATTTTGTTTGCTAAAAATAACAATTTATGAAAACGAAGTTACTATAAACGAGTTAGTACGTAGTTACCAAATATTTTAAAGAATATACTCAAGAAAACAAATTATCGAGTTGGAGGTTTATTATTAGATAAAAATGATCTAGTTTGTCTAAAAGCTCATCATTTCAGTTTAAAAACATAATAATAAGAGAAATAATAGAATTTATATGATCACATATTATGAAACATCGAACTCCACCATAAATACTATAGATGTGGAGTGTCCATTGGGAAAATATGAGGTCTGAGTCCGACTCTGTCCAACCTAATTTATATGTATAGGATCAAAAACCAGTCATTTAGATTTTTGTTTAGTTTATGTTTTCCATACCGTTTATATGCCAATTAAGTTGAAAAATAACTAAAGAAGTATGTACGGACGTTCAGTCTCATCACAAAAAAAAACAGGTCAAAAGGAAAACGAAAGAATTATCTTTGGATCTGTTCGAGCTTATAGTTATATTATATACCACAACAAAAGTTGGATTGGCGTGATTTAAACATACACGTATATAATGTACGTATATAGCCATAACGCCATGTGCATGATTCTATTTTTGCCATGTTCATGCGTGGCTCCACTATGATCATCCATAGAACGTGGAAAATAGTGGTCGAGTAAATAATGAATACAAAATATAATTTTTAATGTGATAAAAAGCAAGAAAATGTGGTTAAGTACTACACCATATCAGAGTAGTAGGTCGTAATATTGATCAAATCATGAATGATGAATTCAGAATTTTATTTGACCACACACGTGGACAATAATAACTTTTACGGAATTGAACTTGGCCTAGCTGTTTTCAATTTCCTTATTAATTTTAAAATATATTTAGCTTTTTATTTTAAGTTGGATAAAATGTTAGAACATACCTCTCTTATGTAAACTATATACCATTTGTTATCGAAACTGCGTCGTAATCCTCATCATCCTTTCATAACTTTGTGTTTTTTTTTTTGTTAACTTTAAATTGAAACGAAACGCAACTTATCAAAATAGATAACTAAACCAAGTATTATCTAACCACCATAAATCAAATTTTTTGGTTGATGGAAACAAAACTCAAAAATCCGAAACACTAATGAAATAAAATCTAACTTTAACACGTATAGCATCATATATATATGTACATTCAAAAGGAGATCTGTTACGCAAATAGACAATATATAAGACAATGACAGAAGAAAGATCATACATAATGATTACGTGAGAGGTACTATTCAAACGTGGATCTGATTTCTGATACTCCTCTAAAAAAATATCGAATATACAGGTCTCATACTCGTTTACAAGCAAAGCTTAAAGGTTAAGGGAGTTATTTTTTTGATATGTATTTGGTTGGTTTTATAATTTATGATGATGGAATCATAGAGGAGTGGCTCGCGCTGACAAAGTTATTAATGCTAAATTAAATAAACTGGACCCCAAAAAAATGGACTGTTCGATCGCTTTTTTTGTTATTAACAGTGTATTCTGTTCCATGCTATTAATGCGATGCGAGCATCTCTTTCAACTTTATTTTTTAAAAATATTTTTCTTCACATTTTTTTATATATTCTATTGTGTATATAATTTTTTGTTTCTTTCACTAGTTGGTGATTGATTGTTAATGACTTAATGTGTAACAAAATAAGTGTATATTTTTCAGTTGCCTTTCTTTTTTTTTTCTCTACGGCATTTGTAGAATTAGTAAATTTTATAGTCAAATCGTATATAGTACACAGAAGTCAAAATGATCCTTCTCGAGCGGAGACTAATAGTCTAATAGGTTCCAGAAATGTGTGCGTGTGTTCACGGCGACCACAGAGTACAAATTAAACTAGATGACAATTTTTAGGAAAAATATAAAAAAGCTTAAAAATATACGGACGCATAAACAATAAAAACTGCATCATAATCATACAATAAATACATGAAATAAACAATGTTTTACTCCCTTTTTCAACGTACAGACACGACAAGTAGTCCTAGTTAGCAGTGATCATTTTGGGAGATGCGAAGATTTGTTTATTACTTACAAGCATGCACATAGCTTATGATAATAATGACTCTTGGTTTCTTCTTTATTAATCATCTCACTTAAATACTACAGTATCATTCTTTGTTTTCGTGATTTTGATCAACATAACGTTAATTATAATTAGTCTCTCTCTACCATTAGAAGTCAAAAGAAACATAAAACAATACTAAACCCTTCCATTATTATCTTTAGATCCAAATTTCACTTGTTCCTTTCATAACTCTATTGTTTGACTCCATATATATAGTTTACGAGTTTGCGATCAAACTGAAGGTGGAAGTACTTCCAAAGATTCGAAAACAATGTAGAATATACTCAAAGAATATATATTGTTTTTTTAGTTAAACCATGCAAAGTATTTTGTAGTCAATATATACCACAAGCTTGTTTGTCTGTATAGGAGAGCTCCTCGAGGCATAACATTAATTTCATGTCCTTCATGTCTCACCATTAGGATTTGCTCTATCCAAAAAAAAACAATAAAATCTTCCTGAATTTATAGGGGAACACACAAGTCAAGTAACTCAAAGGAAATTACTACAGAGGAAGTTACTTAATTATGATTCATTAGATAAATGTAAAAATAACATATGATAGATGTTACTTGTGATGAACTTTCACTGCATTCGTAACATTTCCATAATTTACTAAAACAGTAATTTTTTATCTTCAGAAAAACGTAAGCAAATGAAGAGAAGATTGAATGCATGAACATGAACCTCGTAAAAAGGTTTGTATAAGTTGGCTACTTTTACTTTTGATTTTCCATAACAAGAAATTGAAAAGAAGATACATATCTTTGTGACCACAATGACTACTTGAATAGACTCTCTTGTTTAATGTTTTTGTTAAGACTTAACAACCAACACATCCAAATATATAATATATCTAATTATCATAAGATATGGAAAAAATCACAATTAATAATGCTAATCGTCTATATTTATATAGAAAAGAAAACTAAAACTGATAGAATTAAAAGTGAACTACATTTGATAGAGCCATACTTGACTTATTTCATTTGTGGACCATAGAAGGAGAAAGAAGTAGTGTAGTTGAATTTGTCGAAGAAAGAAAAAGAAAAAATCCAAAAAGAGTGGTGCTTGGAAC
>NC_025693.1:37517957-37520691 GCF_000633955.1 Camelina sativa
AAAAAAAAAAAAAAAAAAAAAAAAGATACACTCTACTTTTGTTTGTTTTTTTTTACCACTCAATTATTTTAAAATCGTTATTTGTAAAATTTTCCTCGTAAAATTCAGTGTTCTGTGATACTAATATACAGGGTACACACACATACACACATACACACGATACACCTAATAAGTATCCATAAAGAGATTCCGACACCGTCCTTTTCTCTCGACTCAAAGCTCAATTCAACCACACCAAATAGTAACTTCAAAATCACAAAATATTTAATCATTTTCCCATTATAGAAGGTTATAAAAAAAAAAATCCTGAGTTTTGTTGTCTTCTTCTTTCTTCCTGAGGAAACCAAACCCATGTCATGTAAAAATCGTTAACTCATGACTCATACATATCCTTTATCCCTTCTGTTTGTCTTAAGTTTGGAACTGATCTTTGTGTTTTATTTTGTTACATAGGGATGAAGAAACAATGACTACCGTAGAAAACAGAACAGTGCTGGGGAATCTAAAGAAACAGCTTGCAGTTTCAGTTCGAAACATTCAATGGAGTTATGGAATCTTCTGGTCTGTCTCTGCTTCTCAACCAGGGTACAATACAATATATCTCCTAATCTTTTATCCTTAAAATTTAACTTTTTCTGATAGTACTTTTTTTTTTTTCTTTTTTCCTGCTGAGACATTTATTTTTATTTTCTTGATTAATCTGATTTTGGTGTTCTTGATTTTGAAATCTTTTTTTTTTCTTGGATTATATAAATAATGAAAGAGTGTTGGAGTGGGGAGATGGATATTACAATGGAGACATTAAGACAAGGAAGACGATTCAAGCAGCTGAAGTCAAAGTTGACCAGTTGGGTCTTGAGAGAAGTGAGCAGCTTAGAGAGCTTTACGAATCTCTCTCCCTCGCTGAATCCTCAGCTTCCGGTGGTTCTCAGGTCACTCGACGAGCTTCCGCCGCCGCGCTCTCGCCGGAAGACCTCACCGACACCGAGTGGTACTACCTAGTCTGCATGTCTTTCGTCTTCAACATCGGTGAAGGGTAATTCCGTCTTTTACATAATCCATCTTTATAAATACAGTATACTCCTTTCAATTTGTTATTTTTATATTTTTACTTATGACTTTTAGAACTTTTAAAAATAATTAATATAATTATGTCAATAAAACTTATTATAATATTGAGGAAAAGATATACTCTTTTGTATTTAATAAATGTAAACTATATCAAAACAGTGTCCTTTATATTACAAGGGTGAGTATTTTTATTTTGTCTCAATAAAAAGACAAGAACACCCTTTATTAGCTTGTCGCCTCCAATTCTCGTCTTTCATGGGAACGTACTCCGACATCTCCGAGTTTAATTGTCATCAGAAAAACAAAAAACAAACATTTTTAGCAAAATTTATTAATGTTTTGTGTGTTTTTGAAGCGTAACATTTTTTTAATCTTATATTTCGAAAAACAAATAAATTTTTAATTCTAAGTTTTAACTTTTAAAGGGTATTTTTGTCATCTACTGTAGAATCCCCGGAGGGGCATTATCCAACGGAGAACCGATATGGCTTTGTAACGCTCAAACCGCTGATAGCAAAGTCTTTACTCGCTCTCTTCTCGCTAAAGTAAGTTTTGCATAATTTTCTGCCGTTATAAACGCTAACGCTATAACTGAAAACGCTTTTTTTTTTTGTGTGTGGCGTTTTTGTCTCCTTAAAGAGTGCTTCGCTTCAGACAGTTGTTTGCTTCCCGTTTCTTGGAGGAGTCCTTGAGATCGGCACCACCGAACATGTAAGCAAATAAGTAGTACGGAAACACATCCCATCATGCACACCAAGACATTTAAATTCTCCGACCATTTTAATCAATTTTGTCATAAAGCTGTAACATTTAATGTTATAGGTTTAATTGATTTTTATAAAAGTTAAAAGGGCTTTTTAAAAATTATTTTTTTGGTTATTTTAGATTACAGAGGACTTGAACGTGATACAATGCGTGAAGACAATGTTCCTTGAAGCTCCTCCTTATGCTACAATATCGACGAGATCGGATTATCAAGAAGTTTTTGATCCTTTAAGCGATGATAAATACATTCCAGTGTTTGCAACTGAAGTTTTCCCGACACCGTCTACGAGCGAGTTTGAGCAAGAACCAGAGGATCATGATTCATTCATCAACGATGGTGGTGCGTCTCAGGTTCAAAGCTGGCAGTTTGTGGGTGAAGAACTCAGTAACTGTGTTCACCAATCGCTTAACTCTAGCGATTGCGTTTCTCAGACATTTGTTGGAACAACCGGGAGAGTTGCTTGTGATCCAAGGAAGGGTAGGGTTCAACGGTTAGGTCAGATTCAAGAACAGAGTATTCATGTAAATATGGACGACGATGTCCATTACCAAGGCGTGATCTCGACTATTTTCAAAACGACGCATCAGCTAATCCTTGGACCGCAGTTTCAAAACTTTGATAAGAGATCTAGCTTCACAAGGTGGAAGCGATCGTCATCTGTGAAAACATCGGGAGAGAAATCGCAGAAGATGATAAAGAAGATACTCTTCGAGGTTCCACTGATGAACAAGAAAGAGGGGTTGTTACCGGACACACCAGAGGAAACCGGGAACCATGCGTTGTGCGAGAAGAAACGACGCGAGAAGTTGAATGAACGGTTCATGACATTGAGATCTATCGTTCCTTCAATTAGTAAGGTATACCGATTCGAACAAATCAGTTTCAGTAACGTTTCAT
>NC_025693.1:37521171-37564897 GCF_000633955.1 Camelina sativa
TTTTTTTGGTTATTTTAGATTACAGAGGACTTGAACGTGATACAATGCGTGAAGACAATGTTCCTTGAAGCTCCTCCTTATGCTACAATATCGACGAGATCGGATTATCAAGAAGTTTTTGATCCTTTAAGCGATGATAAATACATTCCAGTGTTTGCAACTGAAGTTTTCCCGACACCGTCTACGAGCGAGTTTGAGCAAGAACCAGAGGATCATGATTCATTCATCAACGATGGTGGTGCGTCTCAGGTTCAAAGCTGGCAGTTTGTGGGTGAAGAACTCAGTAACTGTGTTCACCAATCGCTTAACTCTAGCGATTGCGTTTCTCAGACATTTGTTGGAACAACCGGGAGAGTTGCTTGTGATCCAAGGAAGGGTAGGGTTCAACGGTTAGGTCAGATTCAAGAACAGAGTATTCATGTAAATATGGACGACGATGTCCATTACCAAGGCGTGATCTCGACTATTTTCAAAACGACGCATCAGCTAATCCTTGGACCGCAGTTTCAAAACTTTGATAAGAGATCTAGCTTCACAAGGTGGAAGCGATCGTCATCTGTGAAAACATCGGGAGAGAAATCGCAGAAGATGATAAAGAAGATACTCTTCGAGGTTCCACTGATGAACAAGAAAGAGGGGTTGTTACCGGACACACCAGAGGAAACCGGGAACCATGCGTTGTGCGAGAAGAAACGACGCGAGAAGTTGAATGAACGGTTCATGACATTGAGATCTATCATTCCTTCAATTAGTAAGGTATACCGATTCGAACAAATCAGTTTCAGTAACGTTTCATGCTTACTAGGATATTGTTAAAAACACTGCTTTGACTGAACTAATCTTGAGTCTCTTACGGATTCTACAGATTGATAAAGTGTCAATTCTTGATGATACGATTGAGTATCTTCAAGAACTGCAAAAACGGGTTCAAGAATTGGAGTCTTGCAGAGAATCTGCCGATACAGAGACGCGAATGAAGATGATGAAGAGGAAGAAACCAGAGGATGAGGACGAAAGAGCATCAGCGAATTGTATGAACAGCAAGAGGAAGGGGAGTGATGTGAATGTAGGAGAAGATGAACCGGTTGATACGGGTTATGCTGGTTTAACCGATAACTTAAGGATTAGTTCACTCGGTAACGAGGTGGTTATTGAGCTTAGATGTGCTTGGAGAGAAGGAATATTGCTTGAGATAATGGATGTGATTAGTGATCTCAACTTGGATTCTCACTCGGTTCAGTCGTCAACCGGAGACGGTTTACTCTGCTTAAACGTCAATTGCAAGGTACAATTATTAACCCTAGTAATTTAGGTTACTTAACCGGAATATTAGTAAACATAACTTTGATATACTGTATATGGTTTAATGTTGATTGCAGCATAAAGGGACAAAAATGGCCACGACAGGAATGATCCAAGAGGCACTTCAAAGGGTTGCATGGATATGTTAAGGTCTCACGGTTTAGATTGACAAAATTAGTTTTTTTTCTCCGGTTTTGGTTTTCCAACCTTCGGTATTCAGTGATTCTAACCGACTTTTGTGATTTAAATTTTTTTGGAAGATCCTTTAGAATTCTTGTAACATTTTGGCTCAACGTAGGAGAAGACAATAAGAAATTAAGTTATGCAAAGTGAACCACTCGGTAGTTCGTGCAAATCCATTTTTAAATGGGAAAATTAACTAAGAATTTTTTTGGTGAACAGAAGTAAAAGTATAGACTGAATAGTTTGTGATCAGTTTAAAGTTCGGCTAATACATTATAGTTACATCTAAATAGATAGAAAGTCAGATTTCAAACACACTATACTACATCTCACAATTCAGATATTCTCTAGACTCTACCTATTTTAGAAAAGTTAAATGTAAAAAAAAAGTTAAAAATATATTTAGAAAAGTTAAAGATGGAATTGGTGGTCAAAAGCTGGTATAAAGTGTGTTTCACAAAATACACTGCCTTATTGAAAAGAAGTAATGTCATTTCAAATAATTGTGTGTATCTAACGCCACTGAGAACTTCAACTTGTGTTACCAATTTTACATTAACTTTGATTTCAAACAAATAATGGAAGAGAATTGTAAACACAAGGAGGATTTGGAGTACCTCTTTTGGATTTGTTATGGTAGCATCAAAATGACTCTCTAGTTTTAGTAAAGAGATTAGCTTTGTTGAAAATACATAACGTTGCGTTAGAAAATTGGGTTGAGCAATTCCTTGATTTAGAACGAAAATTAAATGAGAGTGGAAGTTTTTTAATGAGATTGGTTGGGCATGCATGGTAGGTGGCCATTAAGTAGATCCATGGATTTGTGAAGTTAAGATTTAGAAGATACAAACTAGATTTGAATACCGACGATTGAAATGAAAAGAGACTACTTTAACTTACTTTTTCTGAGTTTTTGTAATGCACTATGGAGTCACTAGTTCATATCCTTCAAAGATGCACCTGAAAAAGGCGATAAAAATATGTAGTGCTATGGAAAAGCAAGGAGAGGAAGAAGAGAATAAACATGTTGTAGAAATGTACAAAACACAACTATAGTGTATTAGTGTCTATACAAGTCCAGGCTGTCCAGCTATGTTACATTATGTATAAGTCTCATATATCATGTGTTATGTGTAATGTATAACTGTAAATCCATTTGTAGATAGTGTATAAATCTGAATATAATATATATAAATTCCATATATTTATAGTAACATTTTTTAAGTATATTTTGGTTTATGCCCTTTAAATTTTACTTATTATTTTTTTACAACATTAACCCCTAAAACAATTCCATAAATAAGAGAAATTCAAATAATAAACTTTCTAAATTGACCAACATTTGTTACATTTATTGCCATAAAATCTTAATAACATCTATACATTCCGATTTTCCAAAAACAACTCTACCCATTAAAGTTTTAACCCATTAAATCTCCAAAACTATTTTATGGATGCTAGAATCTCTCAAATTTAAATGATATACAACAGATTTTCCATAACAAAAGTTTATAATCTTCATAATTATATTAACATTAATAAATTTCCTAAACCAAAAATTCAATTATAAAATATCACATTAAATATGTTGAAAACCCCCCATCTAATTTGGTTTATTTTTTATTTTTTGAGGAAGTACCAAAAAAAATAAAATTCTATTAATTATTATAAACTATATATATTGACATGGAAAAATTATAAACTATAAAAATATGCTAATTTGGTAAAACAATTAAACATAGTTAAACTTGATAAAACAACTTATTTTGATTATTTTTTTTACGCAAAAACTTATTTTGATTTTGGTGAGACGGATTGGCATTAATCCCATATAGAGAGAGTTAAGTGGAATTGTTTTTTTTTTCTAACTACTTTTAGATGTGTACCAGGAGATAAATGTATTACTAGACTATACATATACCTCACGGGTTAAAACCTTGAAAACACTATAAAAATCCTATACTTTGAATACTTATATCAAATACTTGTAAAATTTTATATTTTTAAAATTAATAAAATAACAAATAAATAAAATAAAAATTTTTAATTTTTAAAATTAAAAATATTGTCCTGCGGTGTACCACGGGCTAAATCCTAGTATCATTTATAAGGTTAAAACAATTGATTTGGCCACCTGTCACCAAAGTGCACTTATCTTTTCGGTCAAGTATCCTGTGAGAACTCCAAAGTTAAACATGCTTGAACTTTAGTAGATTTAGGATGGATGACCTTCCGAGAAGTGATTGTCGGAACTGTGTAAGTAAGGATAAACACAAAGAAAGATCATATGATTATTTGTAGGGACGGTAAACAAATCTTTAAAGCCTCCCAAACGTAGCAAACCTACCGTCGGATATGGGTGGGCTCACAGGCCTAGTGAAAGGACATGAGGCCCATTTAAAGAAGGTACGCTCATGGATTGGGAGTGGACATGAGGCCCACTAAGCAAGGTGACGGTCATGACATTACAAGATTGAAACATTTTCTTATAGTCATAGAAATCTACATCAAGATATATTCATGATTATTACGTTCAATAAAACTTTCCCTTAGCACAAACAACATGTGTAAGAAAATCTCACAACATCTAGGAAATGTGATCGTTTCCAAACACCAAAAAAATCATTCTTAATTGACTTCATTTACAACAAAAAAAATTCCGACCAAAGAAAAGATAATTTATTTATATTGTAATTTTTAAGAAGAATTTACGTCGAAAGTTTATATCGATTATTTAGCATAGAATAATATTTCATCTTAATTCCCATAAATACCTTATGTATTATGCAATTTCATTAAATTTTGTAATTGTTACACCCTTGTTTTCTCACAATATCTTATTTTTCACCATTCAACATACATATTAGATTGTGTGACATGTTTGATCCACAATTGTTCTACTTGAACGGCTTAACTCGTCTTATTTGCATCACTTGATTTGCTATTTAATCCACAATTATTCTTAATTCATATACGTAAAAAACTTTTATGGATTAGATACATTATCAATACCACTTTATTCATAAAAATAAAATTTCAGCCATACAATATTTGTAAAATTTCGTAAATTATAATATTATGCCATATTTATTATATTTAATATTTAACATTTGTTCTGCTCATGCCACACCTTTTTGGATATTATTTTTTCTCCGCTCTTGCCGCACTTGAGCTTCATTTTCCTTTCTCATATGTTTGTTTTGGAGCGCATGATCTATTGTCACCATTTAAAAATTACTTATAAATCTAACCATCTACTAATATATCTTGTTTTCTCAAGAAACAAAACAATCAATATGATGTATAACTACACTACAATAACAGATTTTTGTATAACACTTTCAGGATAATATAAAGTACATCGATATTAAGTTAGCTATTATTTACATTATAATGCAAATTGACTTGCCACTAATTTAGTTAAGAAACACATGAAATCCATCAAAACTACCATTATTCAACCAAAAAAATTAGTTAAATAGAGTTATTAAAAAAATAAAAACTAATGAGAGATAATTTAGAAAAGAAAACTCACTCTACATTCAAAATAAATTTGGTACCATTCCAATACAACTCGATGAGATCGCCTAATTTGAAACCTTTTTTTATTTACGATATCTTTCCATCTATTCTGCAAATTATAATTTCCTTTGTATTCGTGAAAGGTAACCCTATATGATATGGCATTATTATCAAGGACTTCCACTTGAATACCATTTTAAGGTATTGTAGTTTTCATTTTTTTTAATACGTTTCTGCAACTATTTCTGGGTAAAGTCAAACGACTCTTATAAGAAACATCGCTCTTTGTTAGGTTTTTTGATATTTTTATCAACATATTTGGATCTATTTAACTAATCTTCTCACCTCACTGAAAATAGAACTAAAAATGATTTTAAGAAAATGAGATTATTGAAAAGTTTAAAGACTAAAAGCTCTTAATATTTATATACATATCTTATCCAAAAATAATGCTTTTAAACTTTTTTTATAATATTAATTTTCTTCAAAATAAACTCCTAAACTTAGTAAATTATATGGATATGCATATGATATTTTTCTAAATTTACTAATTTGTATATGAAACCAATTATATATTTCCCTTATGCTAAATTATGTTTACAAGCACTTCTTTTAGTCCTTACTTTTTTTATTTAAAAAGTATATCTAGTACAATTTTATTAAGAGATTAACTACATTAGTATGATTAAAATTCTCTTTCTCAAAACTTCGAATTTTCTTATTTGATACATTATACATTTGTCATCTATACATGTAGTTTTTTCCTACAATAGGTTCAACAATCTAACCTTTAAAATCTCTAATAACAATTAGAAAATCTAGTAATTAATTGACATCAGGATTTATTATAATCATTTTTCGTTAAAAGTAAAAAAAATCACACTATAAAATTTGTCATACATTAAGTATATTAATTAGCAACAAATGCAAAATTATCAATATCATAATACTAAATTGACTATATTAAAGTTCACCATTAATGGAAAGAAAAATTAATCAAATGACCATTAATTTTCTTATTAAGAAAATAATCCTACATCTTTTTTTCTTTTCTTTTTCAATAATTCATGAAAGTCTAGAAGTATGTATTGGAAAAATATAACATTTCCGGACAGCCTAATGTATTGTCTTATATAGATGAGTTTGACTTTAAAAAAAATAATCTAACATGTAGCCAATTACACACACACAAGTAACAATAAACATAGTTAACTTTTTTTGTTGTCCCATAAAAAATGTAACTTTGATATACAAACCAAGATAAAAAGTAATTCATTTAGAGTTATGATTTTTTTTGGTCACAAGGCTCAGCTATGAAATCTACATCAAGATATATTTATGATTATTACGTTCAATGTAACTTTCTCATAGCACAAACAACAACATGTGTGAGAAAATCTCACAACATCTAGGAAATGTGATCGTTTCCAAACATCAAAGAAATCATTCTTAATTAACTTTATTTACAACAAAAAAATTCCGACCAAATAAAAGATAATTTATTTACATTGTAATTTTTAAGAAGAATTACGTCGAAAGTTTATATCGATTATTTAGCATAGAATTATATTTCATCGTAATTCCCATAAAAGTCTAATGTACTACGCAATTTCATTGAATTCTGTAATCGCTACACCCTTGTTTTCTCACAATATTTTAGTTTTCACCATTCAACATACATTTTGGACTGTGTGACATGTTTGATCCACAATTGTTCTACTTGAACAGCTTGACCCGTCTCATTTGTATCACTTGATTTGCCATTTAATCCATAATTATTCTTAATTCATATACGTAAATAAATTTTATGGATTAGATACATTATCAATACCACTTTATTCATAAAAATGAAATTTCAGCCATACAATATTTGTAATATTTCATAAATTATAATATTATACCATATTTATTATATTTAATATTTAAAATTTGTTCCGCTCATCCCACAGTTTTTTTGCATATTATTTTTTCTCCGCTCCTATCGCACTTGAGCTGGATTCTCCTTTTTCATATGTTTGTTCTGGAGCGCATGATCTATTATCACCATTTAAAACTTAGTTATATATCTAACCATCTACTAATATATCTCGTTTTCTACAAGAAAAGAAACAATCAATATGATCTATAACTACACCACAATAACATATTTCTGTATAACACTTTTAGGATAATATAAAGTACAGTGATATTAACTAAGCTATTATTTCTATTATAATGCAAATTGACTTGCCACTAATTCAGTTAAGAAACACATGAAACCTAATCAAAACTACCAATATTCAACCTAAAAAATTAGTTAAATAGAGTTATTAAAAAATATATAAACTAATGAGAGATAATTTAGAAAAGAAAACTCACTGTACAATCAAAATAAATTGGGTACCATCCCAATATAACTCGATGAAATCGCCTGATTTGAGACTTTTTTTATTTATGATATCTTTCCATCCATTCCGCAAATGATAAATATTGTTGTGTTCATGAAAGGTAACCGTATACGATTTGGCATTATTATCAAGGACTTCCACTTGAATACCATTTTGAGGTATTGTAGTTTTCATTTTATTTAATAGGTTTATGCAACTATCTTTGGGTAAAAGCAAACGACCATAATTAGAAACATCGGTATCTGTTAGGTATTTTGATATTTTTATCATATCTATTTAACTAATCTTCTCACGTAACTGAAAATATAAGTAAAAATGATTTTTAAAAAATGAGATTGTTGAGGAGTTTGAAGACTTAAAGCTCATAATATTTATATACATATCTTAGCCAAAAATACTGCTTTTAAACTTTTTTAATAATATTGATTTTCTTCAAAATAAAACCCTAAACTTAGTAAACTATATGGATATGCATATGATATTTTCTAAATTTACTAATTTGTATATGAAACCAATTATATATTTCCCTTTTTATTATGCTAAATTATATTTGCAAGCACTTCTTTTAGTCCATACTTTTTTTTATTTAAAAAGTATATCTAGTACAATATTATTAAGAGATTAACTACATTAATATGATTAAATTCTCTTACTCAAAACCTTGAATTTGCTTATTTGATATCTTATACATTTGTCATCTATACATGTAGCTTTTTTCTACAATAGCTTCAACAATCTTTAACCTTTATTAATTTTGAACTTTAAAATCCCTTATAAAAATAAGAAAATCTAGTAATTGATTGACATCAGGATTTATTATAATCATTTTTTTTTAAAAAGTAAAAAAATCACACAATAAAATTTGTCATACATTAAGTATATTAATTAGCAACAAATGCAAAATTATCAATATCATAATACTATATTGACTATATTAAAGTTTATTGGTCAATTCACCATTAATGGAAAGAAAAATTAATCAAATGACCATTAATTTTCTTATTATAAAAATAATCCTACATCTTTTTTTTGTTTCTTTTTCAATAATTCATGAAAGTTTAGAAGTATGTATTGGAAAAATATAATATTTTCGGACAGCCTAATATATTGTCTTATATAAGATGAGTTTGACTTTTTTAAAAATAATCAAATATGTATCCAATTATACACACATGTAACAATAAACATAGTTAATTTTTTTTGTTGTCAAATAAAAAATGTAACTTTGACATATACACCAAGATATAAAGTAATTCATTTGGAGTTATGATTTTTTTGGTCACAACGCTCAGCTATGACATGGATAAACTGACTTTCATATACAACCCGAATATGATGTGTAAACTTAGATTTATCATATCTAAATCCGGTTATTGGCTATAGCAAAATATGGCATGACTATAGCGTTTCCGCTATAATATAGACAAATTTGACCATTATAGCATGTATGAATCTCACAATAACATCTGTGAACCTGATTGTAACAAAAATAAATCTTGTTGCAAGCTTCAACAACTCTGTTACAATAGTAAATACAACTACAAAATACTGGAGTCCATTTTATCGAATAAACTACATCCATCGAAATACCCAAAATACAAATAAAATGGTGAGCTTTAATCGTTAATCATATAAATATCACACGCGTAGGTATTAAGGCAAAAATGATTTGTATCATCATCATCAACACTCATGTTCATCAGAAACCATTGTCTACTAACAATAATAATAAGCACCATAACCATCTCTGTTTGATGACAATCTTTTTTACATGGTCGAAGAATTGCAGAGACACTCGTAAATAAAAGACTCAAATTTATGTTTTCTCTATTCCCATTCGATCGTTGAAGGAGGCTTTGATGTAATGTCTTGAACAACACGGTTTACTCCTTGAACGCTGTTGCAGATTTTCCGAGAAACATCATCCAGAAACTTGTGCTCAAAATTGAACCTGCAATGTTGTTTTCAACACCACCAATCTCAGTACAAAGTCACAACATAAACTTGCTTTGGCATTTGCCCCACAAGAATTCTAGCCAAGCAACATTGACACCAATAGATTTGATACAAATATTTGGTAATCCTTAGAATCAAGGTAACTACTCAGATTGGATAATGAGTCTTAATATAGAATAACAGCAAGTAGATATTTTCACTATCTGATCCAATTTTAACTTGACTAAGAGAACCTTAATACATGACTTTATGTACTCAGAACACCTGACCTAATCCAGTCTCAAATACCCAAATACTCAGACCTAAAGTACCACCACATGGTAGATCAAAACCTCAAGCACTCACATCAACACGGTAAACAGTTAAAAAAACAGAAGGGTTCTATATGCATCGGTATTAAGAAATTGTAAGAAGCTTACCAATCTGCAGTCATTCCATCTTGGCTTGTAACTGCGCGAAGAGCAACAACATGAGAATGTGTTCTCTTGTCACCTTGGACTCCAACTGATCTTACAGGCAAGAACACTGCGAAAGCTTGCCAGATCGAATCATAGAGACCTGCATCTCTGATTGATTGGATGAAAATCTCATCAACCTAAGGAAATAAGAAAACCGAAAAAAATATGAGTTTGGTACATAGTTATGTAAAAGATTTATATAGCCGGTTTGAGATTTTTTAGAGCACTTGCCTGACGAAGAACCTCGAGGGCGTTTCCTTGGGTGACATCGCCCAAGACTCTAACTGCGAGTCCTGGACCGGGGAATGGGTGACGCTTCAAGAACCCTACAGGTACATTCAAGATTCTTCCGAGCTCACGAACCTTAATTGCACAAAAGAATCCAGAGAAAGATCACAAACCAAACACTCAACAATTGCAGACAAGTAAGATAGTAAAAAGACAATAGTAACACACCTCGTCTTTGAAGAGAAGTTTTAGTGGTTCAATGAGCTTCAATTTCATGTCTTTAGGGAGTCCTCCAACGTTATGATGACTTTTGATGGTGTGAGAATGAGTCCTATCAGTACCCGGGGGAGGGCACGACTCAATCACATCAGGGTACAGAGTCCCTTGAACTAGAAAAGCAGGTTTCTTCCCATACTTTTTCTCCAACTCTTGGGCAAACTGATCAAAAATGTTAATGAACTCCTTCCCGATAATCTTTCTCTTTGTCTCGGGATCCACAACGCCTTTGAGTTCACTCAAGAACCGCTCGGACGCATCTACACAAGTAACAGGTAGATGCAAGTCTTTTTCGAAGGTATCCATCACACGTTCTTGCTCCTTATACCTACAAAACAGAGGATTCTCATCAAAAATCACATTAAAAGTGCATATCACTATTGAAAATTGCTTCTTTTCTAACCTTAATAGCCCGTTATCGACAAAGACGCAATGAAGCCTATCTCCAATTGCCTTATGAACAAGAGTTGCGGCAACAGTCGAGTCCACACCTCCTGACAAGGCGCAAATGACATGTTCGTCAGATGCAACGGTTTGGTTAATCACTTTGATCTCTTCTTCCATCAGGTCCTCCATTTTCCAATCCGCAGATACTCCACACACGTCAAAAAGGAAGTGGCGAAGTGTCTCCATCCCTTTTGGTGAATGTGTCACCTGCAAAATCCAACAAAAAACCACTTTCATCATAAACTATAAATTTTTCATTGACCAATACATCCATTTACAGACATTCACGAGTAATTCTCAAATCAATGGACTAAACCGAACAATAAAATAGCTGTGTCAATCAAATCCTAAAAGTCCAATCCAAACTATGATACTTTATCAAGTTCTTCAGTCTCTAGAAGAAAACAAGCCAACCATTAGATAGATATGTCAGTAAAACTGAAGTCCCGAGTTCTATGTAAAAAAAAAAAGTCTCACATTTTTCACTTATCAAAGAGTCACAGAACATGAACTGCATTCTCCCAAGTCTCATCAGATTCATTGAAGATATGAATAGGTAGTATGCCAAAGATCTAGCGTTTGTCATCCATAAACCCAAAATCCACTAAAAACCCACTCAAGACTGCAATACTATATCAGATTCTTCAGTCTCTATAGTCTTACCAACCAACCATTAAAATAGCTACATCAACAACATAGTAGCCTCAAGTAAGAAATGTCTCACATTTTTCACTCATCAGAGAGTAAAGATCCATACTTTATCATCAATAAATCAATCCAATGATATTAAATCAAATTCTTCAAGTAATCATACCTCAGGATGATACTGCAATCCATAAATCTTCTTGTTCCGATTCTCCAAAGCAGCAACAGCTCCTTGAGCGCTCTGAGCCACAACTTCAAACCCTTCAGGAAGCTTAACCGCTTCATCACCATGACTCATCCAAACCATTTGCTTCTCTCCACCACTCTCCGACCCAAAAATCTCAGATTTACCCTTCACTTCAATCTCCATCTTCCCATACTCTTTACTCTCTCCTTCCACAACAACACCACCAAGCTTCTGCACAATCAGCTGCAAACCATAGCAAATCCCCAAAACATGAACACCATTTGACTCAGCCCACTCAATAAACCCGTCGGGGAAACTCGGCGCGTCGAGCGCGTGAACAGAGTGAGGTCCACCGGAGAGGATAACAACTCGTGGGTTATAGCTAGTGATTGATTTGAGCGACGAGGTTCCACTGATTACGAAAGAGAAGACGTTGAGAGATCGAATACGGCGAGTGATGAGATGTGTGTACTGTGAGCCGTAATCAAGAATCAAAACCGTATCAGGCTTCATCGTCGGCGTCTCCATAGCTAAGGGTTTTAGAGCTTGGTGGAGGAAAAAATGGGGATTTTTAGGGTTTCTCACTGTTTATGGCTAAGAGAGGCTTGGCGGGAAGTGAAGTGGAGGCTAATAAAAACAGAGCAGCTAGAAGCTTGCAACTAGGGTTTTGTGAAAGACGACATCTTTTGTCATTAATAAATTGGGATAATAAAAAAAGTTGCAATCTTTTTCGCCACAATTTCCGGCCGCTGCTAAAACCCTAAATCCCAAATTCCAATACAAAAATCTCAATTGGTCAAAAGTCAAAACCTTTTCAACGATTCAGAAGCTTTTACTTGAAGCAGACCAACCAAAAGATCGAATCTTTTTTAACTTTAGATAAATGTAATAACTAATCATGAAGAGAAGATTCTCAAATTTTAAAACTTTTTTTATACAGACAAAAAAAATGTTAAATAGTTCTGAAGAGATTCAAGTTAATCCACACATAATACTATGCTCCTCTGCATTGTTCTTAGCTCATGGGAGAACTCAAGTAGCAATTGTTGGAGAATCTTTTCGGCAAGATCAGACGCAATGCCTTCAGATTCACCACCAAAATCAGACCAAAGACATGGCTTTATCATATCAGTTTCAATGATCTGATCTAATGATCTTGTAGGAGAGTCAGAGCAGAGTAAACTCCAGTCAAAATGTCTCAACGTTTTGTTAATCAGATCTTCTTCTCTAAGGGATGGTTGTAGATTGACGACTCTCGAGCTTCCCGATGATGTCAAAGGCCAATATTTGATGTCTTGACGGTAAATGTCGCGGACGATCTCGTCGGTGTAGTCAAGAACAAGAAGAAGCTGGTCGTTGTTGTGATTACCGTGTGAGAATTCGTCGAGTAGTGATGTTTCCTCGCTGCATCTTGCTATAAGATTAGTCCAATTCAATCTTGAAGCTTTAAGAACTTTCTTCACAAAGTCATTAACTGTTTCTTTCTCAACTAGATCGATGCTTGGATCATCAAAAGAGAATGCAACCTTCTCTTCTGCAAGAAAGAATCAGATTTTTTATGAGTCAACCAACAGATAAATCACTGATCATGAAAGAATTGATCTGAAGCGTTTACCGAGTTTAGAAATTTCCACATTTCCTAGACTAACTGTTTCGTCTTCTAAATGAATCCTTTCAAGAACAGAGACAGGACTCGGTTGCTCCTGCTCCTGTTTCGGGTCATGAACATTGATCTCTCGTCTTTCTAGGCTCAAATTCGACTCCTGAAACGATTATAAAGCATATATTAAACATCAAATACACTTCGACCGTGGAGTTATAAGAAATGTTTACTCTTTCTCGCAGTACTTACTGCTAATGAGCCCTTCAGACACCTATCTTCCATGAACCTGTCTTCTACATGGGTGGTCAGACTTCTGTACTCAGCAGAATCTGATACAAATATTAACAGTTTAGTCACACTGGCTCGAATATGATTTCATTACAAGTTTTGTAATCTTTTTACCTGTACAATTATCGTCGAGAGACCTTAGATTAGAATTGTATGGATTCGGGTCAAAAACCTCGAAGTTATTGTCCAAAGACCATAACTTGAAGCTCTCTCTCTTCTTCTCAAGCTTCTGTCTTCTCTCTTTGAGCTTTGTCTGCAAGCTACTCAATGCATAAGGAACTTCATAAACCGGTGAAGAGTTTAATCTCTCTTGTTGCCTTTCCACCATGAATCTCCTCGGCAAAACATCGTTCTCAATACTCAGCTTAAAAACATCAGACTCAACCCGTTTCTTGCGCCTAAACACCGGTGACTCCGGGCTTCTATAGCCAACTGTACTGGTAGAGACTTCACTTGATCTCAAAGCAGCAGCCTCGGTTTCTCTACCATTACAACTACCTTCAGGTTTGTTTTCTACATGATTGTTGTCTTTGTTAGATCCAACAACGAGCTTCAATTTCTTGGCTAGATGTTTAAATCTCAAGTTCGCTTTATCATCAACCGAGCTTGATAATCTAGGCTTCAAAAGAACAATGTTATCCAAATCATCAGCCATTGATGGAGATTTATGCCGCGGTTCCTTTACCTTAGATCCTTCCAAGTCTTGACCTTTTTTCGCTGAGAAAGAATTAGGATCTTGTAAGAGTGTAATGAACAATTCTTTGTTCGAACTTAGAATATCTAACGCCTCCATGAACTGCTTAGACCGGTCATTTCCCTTTTCCTCTGCCTTTGAACAAATCAATGTTTCAGCAGCTTCATTCACACAAACTTGAAGATTAATCTCTGCATTCTTCTTACAATCTCTCGTATTCTTCAGATCCATTTGCTTATCCTTACAACTTGTCTTCTCAATTTCACTCAAAGAAGAATGCTTTTGCTTATCCGGGATATCACAAGTTTCCTCCTTTAGATTTTTGATCCTTCTTATCTCTCTCTCTAGTAATCCCTGGACAGGTTTAGAATCATACTTCTCAAGTTCTCTTTCAGAACTGAAAGATCTTCTCCTTGTTTTAGGCTTGCATGAACTCTCTTCCTCCACAACCCGCTGAACAAATCAAGAGACTCAGTTTCTCTACCACTTTAAGCTAAACCAAAAACTAAGCAATAATAAAAAGGAACTTACATCATTACACTGACACTTCTCATGAAGCTTCTTGAGCAAATCAAGCTGGCTTTTAGTATAAACATTACCTATATAAAAAAAAAAAAAGATGAAGGATCAAATTAGCACTAAGATCATGTTAAAGAAGTGTTGTTCCAAGAACACTCATTATAACACAACTAACCAGCAGAATCTCTGACGAATTTCTTCTTCTCAGAACCAAGTCTCTTATTACCAGATTTGACATGTCCGAAGAAATTAATCAGTTTCCAACCACAACCAGACTTATAACTCTCGTAGACAAGAGGGCTTTTAGGGAAAATTGCAGGACCAGGACTCTTGCTGCTTCTCGGTGATCTCTTCTTCTCCATTGACGATGATGATCAATGAATTCACCAACCATTCAAAACTCTCGTCTTTAATTTATTCCTCAAAAACCTGAAGAATTTAAAAAATCTTATCTTTTTACATAACACCAAAAAACCTTTAACACATACAACAATAACAAAAAAACAGAGAACTCTTCTAATTGTGTCCAAAAAATTGCTTCTTTTGGATACAAAACTGTCAATTTTACTGCCTGGGTTAACCTTTTTTTTCCACCACACTAAACCCTAAACTGAGAATTTCAGTAAAAACTTCATCTTCATGGAAAAAAGGAACCTCCTTAAGCATAAAAACGTAATCTTTTTCATGTATATGATAGAGATTTGCTTACCAGAGCTTTTTGGCTGAAATGGGTCAGAGAGAAAGAAAAAAAAATGACAACTTTATTTTAGCAGAGTCTGTCTCTGTGGAGCCAATCAAGCACTCAGCTTTGTCATGAAGACTGATAAACATGAAAAGTTGAAAAACCATAGATTTTTGTTCTTTAACATAAAAAAAAAGTGCCCAACATGATTTTGAGTCTTTTGGGTTTTTGAAGAAGATCTAAAGAGAAAATTAAAGGGACCCTTGTCTCTTCATCTACCCAAACAAACCCATGTAATTAAAAACGAAAATATTTAATTTAATTTTTAAAAAAATTTGGGATTTTTTTTGTTTTTTGGTTTAGAGGAAAAAAATTGGAAGGACAATAAATGAAGATTACTGTTCGTTCTTGGAGATGGGTCCTCTCGTCATTAAAGAAGGGGTTATAGGAGATTGGGGGAGAGAACAAAAGGAAGAAGATGAAGGAAGAAACAAACTTATAAAATCATCAAATGAAATGATTAGAAAGTGAAAAGAAGACAATAATCAAATGACCAATAGATCTTATTAGATCTTCTTTTTTTTTATTAGATGATCACACATTTTTGTTTTTATACTGTAATAAATTTGAAAACATGTTATTTAAAAAAATAAAATAAGAATTAAATATTTTTTTTTTTTTTGGTATGTAAAAACAATTAAGAGAAAATGAGAAAGAAGGAGAGGGACGTGAGAGTGAAAGAGACATTGAAATTTGCAGATCGTTTCACATATAAGACAATGCTTTCAAATAAAGCTTTTATTTCTGTCCTCTTCTTATCTCTACAACAATTATGTACACTAACATGGTATGTGTAAGAAATAGTAGTAAATTTTACCATGGTTTTTATGTGATTCATAACATTAACTTATCACTGTCAAAAAAAAAAAAAAGGGGGTACACTTATTACATCGCAAAAATGTAACCGTTGGAATCAAACTCAAATAATGAAATAAAGTACATCTGCTTTTAATGATTATTATTTATTACGTTTCGTATAATATTTTTGCTATTTTAGTCCTCGTTGCCATTTTAACCAATTGGTTTCCCGAGTAAAACAACTTAAATGAATATTAATTAGTCTTATTTTCTGCAGATTAATCTTCTTAATTACGGAGTAGTAACGTAAAGACTTGTTATTTTCTCCATCTACATCGTACTACGTGTATACACATGCACATTTAATATGTGTGTGTATATGTCTATATCGGAATAATGTATATATTTATAGAGTAGCCGATCCCAATACGGCATGTTCTTTTTCTATATATTTTCATGTTTGGTATAGTTTACTAGTTTATGCAAGCGAATGAGAGATTTACATGTGTTTTTGGTTCTCATATTGACATGATAAATGGTTTTGTTAAGATTAGTTTAATACTTAAGTCAATATGATTGAATTATTAAATTTATGAGATTGCATTTTAGTATGATCCATTCATATAAAAAATTGGTAGAACATAAATATGATTGTTTGACTTGTAACGGTATACGTGTGGTTGTCCTCCACTTGTCTTATATTATTAATACTCAAGTCCATCTAACTCTTTCACCAAAGTTTCTCTCTCGGCCGTTCAATGCAAAATAAACATTTATATCAATTTGCCAATACATATTTATAATCATATATATACTATATCATCACATACGTAAATACAGTAGATGATCTTGTTATAGACAGTGTACCGACAACGCAATCTCGATAGATGACACTTCTCCACTATTACATTATTTTCGTAACATCAATTGCAACTTGATATATGAAACCCCATCATATATATGAAAATTTTCGTAAGTTTTCACCAATCGGATGTGAGATCCAAATCCTAGCTGACACCTAATAAGACATACATATCCTAATTTAACCGGTGTTAGAACCATCCATTCAGAATGTGTTGGAAAATCTTGAGTCAGAACACCATTTTGAAAGCTATATATGGTGTGACAGGATACTTGGTGCGTATACCAAATTATTGTAGATATGGGGAGCTTTACGACTATGCGCGTCGATGTAGGTGTATCCCTATATCCACATTCATTCATGCACGCCAAAGCTACGTGCGTCATATATCACTAATAATATATGATTTATTTCTATTTCATGTATATAAAATTGCTTTCAAATACAGTAAGGGGAAACTATATCCATTTTAATGCACTTAACTTATATATATACGAGTACGGTTACACGTATGTAGACACTTGATCTCATACTCGAATTTTATTTTAAGTTGTTAAGAAATCACATACACTATTTCGATAAGTGATCATATTTAGTATACGATTTGGACACAATATGTATTAATGTTTATGTAAATTTTAAACTGTATAATATGGCGCTTAATAGATATTGTCATGTTGATTAATCAAACTAAGTATACATTGCTTACATAATCATGTATTAATTTAAGACTATGACATGGTTGATTATAGGTTGAGTGTTTTTTTTTTTTGTAATTTTCTAGTCTTATAAACAAATGGTTGGCTGGCTTTTAAAGTTTGAATGACAGCCGCAGGCAGACTTTGACGATACTCTCGATAACATTGTATTGTGACATTCTAAGATATCAGAAATGACATTACAGCATGTGCACTTCACGTGTTATGAAACGGGCTGAGAGTNTCAAACTACATTAATTATGTATTAATTTAAGACTATGACATTGTTGAGTGTTTTTTTTTTAATTTTCTTGTCTTATAAAACAAATGGTTGGCTTTTAAAGTTTTAATGACAGCCGCAGGCAGACTTTGACGATGCTCTCGATAACATTGTATTGTGTGACATTCTAAGAAATCAGAAATGACATTACAGCATGTGCACTTCACGTGTTATGAAATGGGCCGAGAGAATGTGAAGGCGAGACCCAATATGAAAAAGGACCACAAACAGTGTAGTAAACCAACTCAACTGAAAATGGCGGTGGTCGGTCGATGTTACAAATTAAAGTGGCCATGTGAGTTTCATCAATGACCAAGATACGGGTTTTAATTTTACATTCTAAAATAATAGATTTGTCAAGTGCTCATCAACATACTCGCACAGCCCTATGCTAGAATTGGAAATATATACAGTGTCGCAACACTACTACGTCGTTTGGCTGCCGCAGGCTGCGGCTGCGGCAGACGCATGTATGGTTGTTCGTTTGTTTATCGCAGGTACCTGCGTCATGATGCTGCAGCAAACGCTGCGACTTGCGTCTAATATTTTTAAACGTTGTTTCAATTTAGCGGTTAAAAACATAAACGCAGCCGCTGCCGCTGCCGCTGCCGCAGCCGCCAGCGTCAACCAAACGAACAAGCCCATTATCGGGGTATGTATATTTTTACTACAATAGTATTTTCCCAACACTAATAGTTATTTTTTTGGTCAACAACAATATAATACTTGGATGGCTTAAAAACTAAAACAGTGTTAACATTTGTTCGCATTCTATTTCTATCCAAACAATTTTTTTTAAAAAGAATAATATACGAGTTAAAATGTAAAAAAAGTTAAACTAGTGGGCTAATATAGTATGCAATGATTACAGCCTTATAGGCCCATCATGTAACCATTTACAACGCAGCGTTTTGCTGGCGTCTCGGGTTTCCTTATACGCATCGTTTTTGCAACTGAGCTCTTATCCCCTTGCAAAAACCTTTCACTGCTTTTTTTCTCACTCTCTCTCTCTCTCTCTCTCTCTCTCTCCAATGGCGTTCACGTTTCTCTCTCCTCACCCAGTCTTTCTCTCTCTAACTGGAACCACCTCTTCCTTCTCTTACAAACCTGTCATCTTACCGTTCTCCCGAAATTCCCGTAATCTCACGGTTGCGGCTGGACCTGCTCGTCGGAATTCGTACCCGAACCCTGCAGATGACGATCCACCTGAAGCACCGGAGGATTCAATGCACGGCGTATCGAAGTTTCAGCAGATACAGCGTCAAGCTGCTCGTGCACGGAAGCTAGAGGAAGAAGATTTCGAGAAGAATCGGAACACGTATCTCTCCGCTATCGCCGATGTGGAAGACGCGACGGAGACGGGAAGAGACGACGTAGAACCTACCGGCGATCTGTTCTCGGATATCGATAGAGCAATCTCCATGAAACGTAGCGAGTTCGTTAAGCAAGGATTGCTCAAACCTAATCCTCCTAAAACGGCGTCGTCTAAGAAGGTTGATGAGGGAGGAGATGAGGAAGAAGGTGATGATGAAACTGATGAGCTTGATGAAGAAGAAGTTGTGGATTTGGATGAGATTGATAAATTAACTGGATTAACCGAAGTTTCTGATGAAGAAGACTGGGTTGATGAGGAAGGTAACACTAGAACCAACAAGAAGATTGGTTCTGATCATCAATTCGAATTTGATTTGGATGATTTTGGTGAATCTAAAGTGAGAATCGTGGAACCTAAATTCAAAATGAGCTTAGCTGAGCTTTTAGATGAGAGTAAAGTGGTACCAATCTCAGTTTACGGCGATTTAGATGTCGATATCACTGGGATCCAGCAGGACTCTCGAGGTGTAAGCGCCGGAGATCTCTTCGTGTGCTGTGTAGGAAGTGAGAGTTTCTTGAGTGAAGCTGATAAGAGAGGAGCAGTGGCGGTTGTAGCTAGCAAAGAGATTGATATTGAAGATACTTTAGGTTGCAAAGCACTTGTTATTGTTGAGGACACTAATGCAGTTTTAGCAGCTTTAGCTTCTTCGTTTTATAGTCATCCGTCTAAGAACATGGCAGTGATTGGAGTTACTGGTACGACTGGTAAAACGACTTCTACTTATTTGATAAAAAGCCTTTATGAAGCTATGGGTGTGCGAACAGGAATGTTTAGCACAGTTTCTTGTTATATCCATGGGGACAACAAGTTAGATACGCCTAATGCTACGACGAATCCTGATGCTGTTTTGGTTCAGAGTTTGATGGCTAAGATGTTGCATAATGGAACTGAAGCTCTGGTTATGGAAGCTTCTCCTCAGGAACTTGCTTTAGGGAAATGTGATGAGGTGGATTTCGACATTGCGGTTTTCACTAATTTGACTAGAGAAAATTCGGATTTCCGTGGTACTGATGAAGAGTATAGAGATGCTGAAGCCAAGTTGTTTGCAAGAATGGTTGATCCGGAAAGGCATAGGAAAGTGGTTAACATAGATGATCCTAACGCTTCATTTTTCGTCCAGCAANACTGGAGATCTCTTCTGGTTTGTTAGGAAGGCATAATATCTATAATATTCTTGCGGCTGTGGCTGTTGGGATTGCTGTTGGGGCTCCTCTGGAGGATATTGTTAGGGGTGTTGAGGAAGTCGATGCAGTTCCGGGAAGGTGTGAATTGATTGATGAGGAACAAGCTTTTGGTGTTATTGTGGATCATGCTAACACACCTGGTGGCTTGTCGAGGCTGCTAGATTCAATTCGAGAGCTTAAACCAAGAAGAATCATTACCGGTATATAAATGTTCTTCCATCCATTTTATGCTAATTAATCCTGCCTATAGTCTTTATAGTTGTGTCGGTCTGATTATTTTAGCTGGCTTTTCTTGTTTGTTGTTGAAGTCATTGGTTGTGAGGGTGAGAATGAAAGAGGAAAAAGACCGCTTATGACGAAGATCGCTACTGAAAAGAGTGATGTCACCATGTTGACATCTGATAATCCGAGGAACGAAGATCCATGTAAGTTACTCTTAAGATAGGTCGAGTGTATAAAGTTTGTTTGTGTGGTAAGGTATAATAGTTAGGAAAATTTCCAATGTGGTTTTAGTGGACATCTTGGATGACATGTTGTCTGGGATTGGATGGACAATGCAAGAGTATTTGAAACATGGCGAACATGATTATTACCCGCCTTTGGCAAATGGTAATAGACTCTTTCTTCATGATATAAGACGTGTAGCTGTGCGTTGTGCCGTTGCTATGGGTGAAGAAGGTGATATGGTTGTAAGTATTCAAATAAACCCATTCTCTGTAGTCTCTACATTACTTTTCAGTGTCTTATCAAAGTTGCTGGATTTGAAACCTTAACAAGCAATCAAAGTAATAAAATCAAATTGTGTTCTTGGAAGCTTGACAATACTGCTTTGTTTCTGCAGGTTGTAGCAGGGAAAGGCCATGAAGCGTATCAGCTTGAAGGTGATAAGAAAGAGTTCTATGATGACCGAGAGGAATGCCGGGAAGCATTGCAATACGTTGATGAGCTCCACCAAGCTGGAATAGACACAAGCGAGTTCCCATGGCGGTAAGTGGAGTCGTAACAGTTTCTTTTTACTAGATGATAAAACAACAGAAAATAACCCAAGATTGTGATCTGTGTGAGAGTTGCTGATTACTAATCTGTTATATTCTTCTCCTATTACTCTGCTTTTCTGCAGGTTACCAGAGAGTCATTAATAACTCTGTAGTGAAATCATTAGAAGAGAAGTTAGCTTAGCATTTTTTCCACCGCGGGTCAAATGTATTTGAAAGATCGATTTGCAGGGAGCTAATGAATTCTACACAAAGAGACAGAAGATGCTCAAGGAAGGAGATTATGACCTTGTGAGTCAGCCACTACCTTCAAGTTCTTCCATCTTTTTTTCTTTCTACTTTCCTGTTTCTTTGGTTTAGAGGAAACCGGAGATATATAGGAAGATTTTAAAGGTGGAAGAGCATGTGTATAAATTTTGTCAAGAGTTAAAACCCAAAAATGTAAGTGGTTGGTTGTGTTTGTGTATGGTTTGATTTAGATATAGCGAAAGTTTAATTTAAATATCCAAACCAAATCTAACCAAAACATTTTTAATAAATGGACTTAAACAAAAAGAATACGATGAAAATAAGGTTTAAATTTGGTAAATATATCTTGCATATGAATACATATGATTGAATAATAATAAGGTCAGGCCTTGTGATTTAAGTATGTGTGACAAGAACATAAATTACGAAAGTTTGGCTGAGAATATAGTCTTTTGAACAATTAAGCATACTTTGAATCTTATTTCTGGCTATAAATTAAAAGATTCCCATTATATCATTGGTAATTTTTTTGGGACCACTCTAAAACCAATAAATAAAAATAATATAATCACTAAATCATTATAATTCATTCAATGAATAAACCAAATAAATAATAACTAGATGAGTATTCGTGCTATTGTACGAGTTGAACTTTATTTTATACAAAATTTATGTATATATTTTGTATATTAAAATAATTTGTAATATTTGTTTAATTAAATTTTAACAATAGTGGGAATAATTAAGGTCAATTTTTGTAAATATTATGATTTTTGTTCAATATTCTTGCTATTAATATTATTAATAATACACCTAAAATAATCAATTGAATCTGTAAATCTCGATTATCAATAATCAAGTGAGCCCATAAGTCTAGACTATACAAATAATACACTTAATTTATTAATGTTTAATATTGTAACCAACTAATGATTTCATATATATTAATTATATAGTCTACTAAAAAGAAATCATGTGCTTCCAAAATAATAAAGTTGGGATAAACTGGTTAGACAAATAAAACATGGTGTGTCCGAGGAACTTCTCTTAAATTTCAGGAAATACATGTCAATTAGCATATAATATATATAACCAATTTACATTTAACATGTGTCTATTATAAAGATCATAACTCAATTTATCATATAACTCAATACATTTAAAGTCATATATCGCTTATGCGTGTTTAATTTGGAAGATTTTGTAAAAAAATTGTTAAAATTGTTAAATTGGTTTATATATTTTATTCCTTAGAGTGATATTATTCTTCTGAATTAACTGGTTAATAATAATAATAGTGGGAATGATTAAGGTCAATTTTTGTAAACATTATGATTTTTGTTCAATATTCTTGTTATTAATATTATTAATAATACCCCTAAAATAATCAATTGATTCTGTAAATCTCGCTTATCAATACTCAAGTGAGTCCATAAGACGAGACTATACAAATAATACGCTTAAATTACTAATGTTTTAATATTGTAACCAACTAATGATTTCATATATATTAATTATATAATCTACTAAAAATAAATCATATGCTTCCAAAATAATAAAGTTGGGATAAATTGGTTAGACAAATAAAACATGGTATGTCCGATGAACTTGTCTTAAATGTCGAAAACACAGCTCAAAAAGATTGTGATATAACACAGAACCACCAAGTATAGCTAAACCAGTCCAATCAGAAAACGCGACAAAACCGGTCCAACAACGGCTTGACCTTAACGTCGTCGTTTTCATTGTTTCTTCCTCCCTCACACCACTTTCACTTTACTTGTCTCGCTTACGTCATTTTCCACAGATCCAACAATGATATCATCAGATCAAAATTAATAAAAATATTCCCATAAAATTAATTTTCTAAGAATATTTCCCAATTGGTTTTGTTTTTTGTTTTTATTAATCTCTTCCGTGTTTCACTCTTCTCTCTCTCTCTCTCTCTCAAGAATCCTTGGGGGAGCTTTTCGATGGATTGGCTTCGATTTCTCCGGATTCTTCTTCTTCTTCTATCATCTTCGATTCTACTCTTATCTCTCCCTTCTACTGTCACCGCCGGTGATATCGTTCATCAAGACAATTTAGCTCCCAAGAAACCTGGTTGCGAGAATGACTTCGTTTTGGTACTCCTCCCTAACTCAATTTACTCCGGATTCAACTTCTTCTTGGCTAATTTTGATTAACAAAATCGGACCTTTCTAATTATATGCTATGGTGATTTCGTGATTAGTTTAGTAATTTTGGTTCTTGAGCGTTAAAGCTTTAACCTTTTAGTTTTTTATAGTTGATCTAAGTTATGGATTCCTCAATTCTGAATTAAAGTTTCGACCTTTTAGCTTTTAGTTGTTCTACTTATTGGGTTTATGAAGTCTAGTTCTGAGTGAAAGCTTTATTGATGTTAAATAGTTTGGATTGAAGTTTTATATGTGTGTGATTTGTGGGTCACCTGGTTCTTTGCTTAAGGTGAAAGTTCAAACGTGGGTTGATGGTGTTGAGAATGTGGAGTTTGTTGGGGTTGGGGCTAGATTTGGGAGGCGGATTGTGTCCAAGGAGAAGAACGCAAATCAGACACACCTTGTCTTTGCAAATCCTCGTGATTCTTGTACACCTCTCAAGAACAAGGTTTTTTAATCTAACCCTTTTTTTTATTATGACTTATGACATTAGAAGCAATGCAAGTAAAGTGAAAGCGTTAACTTACAGAGTTCAATCTTTGTTTTAGCTTTCTGGAGATGTTGTTATTGTGGAACGGGGCAACTGTAGGTTCACAGCAAAGGCAAATAATGCAGAAGCTGCTGGTGCCTCTGCTCTGCTTATCATAAATAATCAGAAAGGTTTACTTGTTTTTCTCTCGATGGTGGCTGTTGAATTTGTCTAATTGCAATCAGTTATCATGAGTTATTTGGGTATGCTTACTGTCATCTGGCAATATTGTTTCTAATTGGTTGTATGTTTGTTTTCTCGGACAGAACTTTACAAAATGGTTTGTGAACCGGATGAAACGGACTTAGATATACAGATTCCTGCCGTCATGCTCCCTCAAGATGCTGGTGCAACCTTGCAAACGATGCTAGCCAATAGTTCAAAAGGTATGTCCTAATTATTATCTGTTTAGCTTTTCTTTTTCAGTCAAGATATGCTTCTAAAGTTGTCATTCCAAGCTTAAAATATAGTTCATTATATGTATCAGTTAACTCGATAATCTTCCATACTTGATGCAGTGTCTGTGCAGCTTTACTCCCCAAGACGACCAGCTGTTGACGTAGCAGAAGTATTTTTGTGGTTAATGGCTATCGGTACCATTTTGTGTGCATCTTATTGGTCTGCATGGAGTGCCCGAGAAGCAGCTATTGATCATGATAAGCTACTGAAGGTCCGACATTTTTCTACTTATTTGGGAATAGTAATATTAGGCTATGAAGATATAGTTGGATGGGTGATGATAACATAAACTGGCCAATAATTAGTCCCTTGTGCTTCTTGTGTATATCCAATGATGCCAAATGGGACAGAGTAGTTGGTAACTTGGTTAGGCGGAGGAAGAAAAGTCCATTATCGTATATTGAACAACACGTAGGCATTTCTTTTACCATTTAAACAAAATGTTGTGTCAAGATGAACATCCAAGAAATTGATAGGTAACGGATGGCTTTTCTTAATGAGCTGGGCCCCTCCTTGAGGCATTTGTCTACTTTTGACAAGAGAGTCACATGGTTTTGTTTATTTGGTTGCTTTTGTTAATAATTTTATTGTCAGTGTTAGTTTTCTTACGTACGTATTTCTTACTTCTAGTTCTAACATTATTTTTTCTGCACAAATGTAGGATGCTATAGATGAAATCCCTAACACAAATGATGGGGGTAGTGGTGTTGTAGAGATCAATACTATTTCAGCTATTTTTTTCGTTGTTCTTGCTTCTGGATTCCTTGTGATTCTTTACAAGCTTATGTCTTATTGGTTTGTGGAGCTTCTTGTGGTTGTTTTCTGCATCGGTGGTGTTGAGGTACCAACTTCTACTCGGTTCTAACTTTAGTTGAATTAAAAAACTGGTTATAGTCTGATATGGTGTAATACCTTGTTTATCTTCAGGGTTTACAAACTTGCCTGGTTGCGTTACTATCAAGGTAAAAGCATGATTCCTTTCAATGCCTTACTGCCTTTAATGCACATCATGGAGGCTGTCATGGACTGTTCTTTTTGCAGATGGTTCCAACGTGCTGCAAATGCTTACGTTAAAGTCCCTTTCCTCGGACCTATCTCTTACCTGACTCTTGCAGTATCTCCTTTCTGCATTGTCTTTGCTGTCCTGTGGGCTGTTTACCGAGTTAACTCCTTTGCGTGGATTGGCCAAGATGTTCTTGTAAGGATTGGAGCCTCATAAAAATTTCATTTACAACTACAATCCACCGTCATGTGGTATGTAATATTGTTGTTCTATTGGCCAGGGTATCGCGTTGATCATCACAGTACTACAGATTGTTCATGTCCCAAATCTAAAGGTATTTTCTTACACATACTTATACTTCATCTTCGAGTCTCCAAAACATTATGAGATATTTGATAAAGAAAAGTTTTAAAGCCATATTACTTGGAACAGGTCGGGACAGTTCTTCTCAGTTGTGCCTTCTTGTACGATATTTTCTGGGTGTTTGTCTCCAAGAAGTTGTTCCACGAAAGCGTAATGATTGTTGTAAGTAAACCAACCAATTCGCCATCCATCATTTGCATATGTATTTAACAATGCCAAACTCAAAAAAAATGCAATGTGCTTCTTTCTTCTTTGCAGGTAGCTCGTGGTGATAAGAGTGGAGAAGATGGCATCCCAATGTTACTGAAAATTCCACGCATGTTCGATCCTTGGGGAGGCTACAGCATTATTGGATTCGGTGATATTCTTTTGCCCGGTTTGCTAATCGCATTTGCTCTCAGGTTCAACAGCCATACTCATCGTTATATCTCACTTAAGTCATCATCTATAGTTTCCTTTCACCAAGTTGTAAGCTATTCTAACATTTATTCTTGCAGATATGACTGGTTAGCTAACAAGACTCTTAGAACCGGCTATTTTATATGGGCAATGGTTGCCTACGGATTAGGTAAAATCACATACAAATCTGTGTAATCCCACAGATCTTTTTTTTCTTCATTGATAATCATTTTGAACATTTAAAAACCACAGGTCTTTTGATTACTTACGTGGCTCTAAACCTAATGGATGGACACGGCCAACCCGCATTGCTCTACATTGTCCCTTTCACCCTCGGTAAGCTGGAACTCTCCACATCTCTCTCTCTCTCTCTCTCTCTCTCTCTATCGCTCTCTTTCCATAATGTACGTCGCATGAGTATGAGTCTCACGATGAAATTACAGGAACAATGTTAACATTAGCTCGAAAACGAGACGATCTTTGGATTCTATGGACAAAAGGAGAGCCAGAAAGGGCTTGTCCTCACCATGTCCGGCTTGAACAATGCTCTGAGTAATGAGGACAACCTGACCAGAAACGGAACGCAAGAGACTTTTACAAAAAGACAACAAAAAAAAAGCCTTGGGGTTTGTAACCAATGTAACGTAAGTTGTAAGATTATTTTCTCTTTAGTCCTTTTTTTAATCATGTGTTGTGTATGTTACTTACACCATCATTATCAAAAGAAGAATCCATTATCGTTCGTTGTCTATAGAAAGACAGAGAGTAATGTGTATAAAAACGTAGGCAACTTTCTAAGCTCTCATAATTTGTGGACGATTTTGTAATTTATATATAATAATATATTTTCTAGTTTGTTTTTCTCACTTGCTCGGTTTCCAGAACCCACCCAAATTTTCCTCTAAAATGAGAAATTTACTATGGTAAGTGCTTGGTTAAATTTGCACCGTGTAGCTGTTTATAATCAATTAAGAAAACAAATTCTCACAACTCGTAATATTGTAAGACGCGAGAACACAAGACGCTACCTAGTGGTGGTCCTAGTCCATAGCAGAACACTAAATCTTTGAAAAAATAATTCCAAAAGTAGAAAAGTTCGAACTTTCGGACCAAAGACTACAATTTTTGCTATGCGATTGATGACAACAAGCAAGCATCAATCAACCATAGAAAAAAAAAACAAGAGTTAAGAGAGTGGATTTATAATCTAATTTGGGATTCTCTTACAATAAAGATAGATTACATCAAAGAGTTTAGATTTTAAAAGCTTTTGCCCTTTTTTTTCTTCTTCTTCTTCTACATCAGCAACAAATCAGAGAGACCAAACAAAGAGACAGAAGAAAAGAGGGAAATAGACAAATTAGGTGATGACCTGTTCTTCCTATACACAAAATCAATTTTTGCTGATATCTTCAGAGAAAGAGAGAGAGACAACATAAAGTCTCTCCAGATTTTCCAAAGACGATAAAAAAACGACTCCTCATTTCTTGATATTAGCCAATGGTTCAAGGTTTTGAGAGACGCGTCTCTGTAACCCTAACCCCCGATCCTAAACCTCGAGATCCTGACCCTTCATGCTGTGTTGCAATTCCGAGATCCTGAAGGAGGAGTTTCTGCAGCTATTTGTTTTGATGTTTTTTTTTTTTTCCATTGGGTTTTATGGTTCTGTCATTGGTGTCGAATCATTTGACTCGAACGGGTTAGGGTCCTCTGTTTGCCGAACCGGGAGTTGAAAAACCGGGTCTCAGGTTGAGGGACTTCAGTTTCAGATGCTCACTTAAAAGCTGTTGGGACACATGATCAGATAGGACTGGCTGGTTGTCCTTGTTCCAATTATAGCCTGGCTGGATCGAACCGTTGTTGTCCCAAAATATATGAGGAGGCGTCCTTGGACTACTCCTCGACCGATCTTGCTGCCTACTAGGCTCCTGAAAGAAACTGTTGGTGTAGAAATTCCCGCCACTTCCCGGGCTTCTGCTTGACCCTATGCCTTCATGCAAGAAGTTGACTGTAGTTTGTCTTTGGTGATGGAACGGGATGGCTCCACCGCACCCTGTTAAAGGTGTTGATGAGCCGGAGAGAGCATGGGGACTAGATATTGGGGATGGAGATCTTCTTCCGCTAATGTGTGGTGAATGAAAGATTGGACTACCGACTGGTGAAATCGGGCATGACATGTTCCTAGGAGATTGCGATATACTGCGACAAAAAGGAGGAGACTTTAGGCACAAAGAAGTTTTGATGTTGTAGAATGAAGATAAAAACGGAATGGCTCATGGGTACCTGAATCCGGAGCCAGGTTTTAATCCTCTCTGTTGGTAATTGGTTGCATCTTCCGAGTCTAAGCACGGAAGACTCCTTGCGTGTCCAATGTCCTGAAACAGACAGATTTGTCAGGCAATCAGATGCATAGATAATATAGAATTGGGGAATCCGAGCTTTCATACCAGTGATCTCATGGTGCTTGAAGCTACATTCATGGCTTCTGCAGGCTCGCCACTCACCATAGGCCTTTCCATCGGCATCACATTTCTCACAAAAGCGTGGTCCAAAAGCTGAGCAGCTGTAGGACGATTTGAGGGGTTTCTTTGTAGGCATTTTCTTACAAAATCCTTACCCTCTTCAGATAAATGATCAGGGATATCTGGAAGCTCCTTGCTGTTTCCAATCTTGAACATAGCAGGAACCTAAAAAGAACTCAAATAGATAAGGATGGAGGAGTCGCATCAGCAATTCTCATATTTGTTCGAGTACTTATATAATTTACTAACCCCTTCATACTGGCTCCATGGAGGCTTCGTTGTAGCCATTTCTAAAACGGTACATCCAAGACTCCATATGTCGACTGCAAGGTTACTGCCATTTGAATTCTTTATCACCTGAAATCCAAGCAAGATAAAAAGCATCAGCATAAAGCCTCTCAACATGAAACCGACAGTTTGTAGCAGCATACTGACCTCAGGTGCCATCCAATATGGGCTCCCTTTGAATGATAAAGGACCAGATTGAGCAGTAATCTGCATTTTATTCAATTCGTATTAGACTTAGGAAAATGTCTAGCTAAGCCTAGCATAATATATTCGGATCAGTCATTTCTGCTTAAATGAATATTTTCAAACAGGACTAAAACAAAACATGGGAACGAGATTGCAGAGAATGTATCCATACATGTTTCGCCATCCCAAAATCAGCCACTTTTACCCGTCCATGGGGATCCACCAATATATTTGCTCCTTTGATATCCCTGGATAATATTAAAATCCGTATCCACTTAATCCTCCAACAAATGAAGGATGAAGAAAAACGAGGAATCAGGAGAATGGATAGAATTAACCACCTATGAACAGTATTTTTGGCGTGCAAATACGCAAGCCCTGATAAAATTTGTTGCGTGTAGTTACGAATGGCATTCTCACCAAATTGTCCATACTCTTGAAGAAGTTTATATATTGAACCACCAGAGACATACTCCAGATATATATACAGTTTGTCATCTACCTGTAATAGGACGGGAAAGTAAATAGTAGTCATGTGCATGGGTTCGTTCAGCTGAAATAGTTGACAGTATCAGAGAATAGAAATGACCCAAAAATATCTGTAAAACTTACGGTTTCAGAGCCATAATACTGCACTATATTAGGGTGTCGTAAACGGCTTAGAACTGAAATTTCCTGTGAAAGTTAATCATTGTAAAATAAGCTGCACAGTTAGAAAATTAAAGACTAAAAGCACAAGAGCAGCATTTGTTTCCAAACAGATGATGTGTGTAACTCACTTGTCCTAATTGTTGTGCACTCTCCCTTGACTTGGGATCATCTGAGCATAGAGTAACCTCTTTCATGGCACACATTTCGCCACTTTCACTGAGGACGAAAACATAACCAATTAAACCAGGGGTGGCATAGAGATGCAACATATAAGTTTCTTTTTCCTTTTTTTTTGGGTAAGAGCAACATACAAGTTTCTATTCAATATTATTGTATGAGATTTGGACGAAGAAACTCATCATGTAGACCAATTCTACGAGTATTAAATATACAACGATATTCTTCCCATATCCAAGATATAATGAGAGCATCATTCAAACTAAAATCAGACTTGTATAGTTACGAACCTGTTAAAGCCAAGATATACATGTCCAAAACTGCCCATCCCCAGCAATCTCCCTTTTTTCCATCGCGATCCAGGGCTTACCGTAGCCTCTGCCCTTGCTGGACTTCGGGGGACAGACGGAGATGTTGCTGCTGAATATGTGGGCGAAAACGGACAAGTATTAGATATTAATAACGGTGGGAGAGGCAGACGGTGGCTTTGCTGTCTATTATCATCAAGCCTTCTAGTAGGTGACCCAGTAGTTGACCCTCCAGCTCGAGGATGAAGAGGTGTAACAGCACCACTTTGTATTCTGGAGCTAGGACCAGGGCTCGTCATTCTTGGACTAGGTACAGGGGAACATTCAGGGCTACACCTGCTCTGAGGCCAAAACAGCTGAGTAGCCATATCTCCACCAATGGAATTGTTACCTGAGTTGTAACCTGAACCTGGGCTTGAGCACTGGCCAGATCCAAGCAAGGAAACATCTGAATATGGTTTACTAATCAACAATCCATGGTTTGAGACTTGATCTGGGACAAAGGATCTCATTGGACTCCTAGAAGGACTAGACAACAAGCTATCTGGGGCACTGCAGAGCACTAAATCTCGTTGCGGGATTTGTAGATTCTTTACATGAGTACCCAGAGGTCTTCGCCTAGGAGATGCCGATAGGATTCGGTTTTTATTAGACACATTTGGGACTGGCTTGAACATCTCAGCTGAGTTTTTATTACTATGCATGAGCTGATCCCTATACATAAAAGTAGGATACAACATGTTAAGAGAGAGCAAGAGAAAGAGCAAAATCCATAACAATAACAATCACAATTCAAACTCACCTCGAAGAAATATTTACTGGTGTCCGGTTCCCATTTTCACAATCAGAAGCCAATGGACTGAGGAGAGAATCAGATGGATTGTCACCCACAGAACTTCCACTGGACACAGAAGCAGTGGCAAAATCAGCCTCAGCACCGGTAATATCAGGCATGCTTGGAGCATTATGGGGCTTTGGAAGTGGCAACCATGATGGCTTGACATTTGCATCTAAACCAGGTCTCTGTGATCCATTCATTACCGAATCAGTGCTCGTTACAATAGGACGGACAACAGGACGAGGAAGAGGTACAGCAGGAGATCTTTCAGCAAAACTCTGACAGCGTGAAACCCGAGTAGAAGGAGAAGGAGATCTTGATGGTAACCGAGATATAGCTCCTCTTTCAGACACAATTTCATCACGTCGTCTTCTTGATTTTCTCGACCGACCACTAGACTTATCCTCAGATGCGAATCCCAATTTCCGATTAAATGCATCAATGAGGCTCTCCTTGTTAGTTTTCTTTTTTTCATCTTTGGATTTACTCCACCAAGGCATGATCTTTCTTCCCAACAACAAACCGAGTGGCACACTGACACTATCACTCTCTTTTTAAAGACCTTGTTTCAACACTACGACAAAGTAACAATCCTTTTGACCACTTCAAAGATCATACTTGGTTGACCCAACAAAGGTCAACAAACGAAGAAAAGTCCCGATATAAACTCCATTTTTTTAATTAACCCATTGGTGTTTGACCACTACCAAAAAGCAGGTGCAAGATCTGATTACAACAACAAAACAAAGCGTTAGGGTTTTCAAATCTAGCTTCCAAGAAGAACATTCGAAGATACAAACAGATATAAAAAAAACACCAAAATCCAAAATTCTAACAAGAAGACAAATCCTGATTTCCAGCAAATTCTTAAATAGCGTGAAACCAAAAGAGTATATCTCCAGATTAATATAGCGATACGTTACTAGTATTTCAAAAATCAATGTGATCATCTTGAAGCTAAGCTACACAAGATCCATTTTGCAATAGTAAACTTGAAAATCTCCACCTCACAAACAGATCTACACAGAACAGATTCCATGAGTACACCTACCTAGAAAACTCCAGAAACAAACAAACGAAAACCCTAAGCTAGACCAACAAAACTGCTCAAATCTACACACACGCACACACACACAATAAAAATCAAAGGATAGACCCAAAGCATGTTTCAATTTCATGGAGAAAGCTTAATCGAAGACCTAAATTACTTGAGGAAAACAAAAAAATTACCAGATTCAGCAGCTTGAGAAATGGAATCAAATCTCGAGAAAGCTCAGAGACTCTCTCAATCGAGAATCGCAAAGACAACAAACAGTAAAGCGTTTCAGATCCCTAAAATCGTAAGCTTACAAAGTGAGACTATGCAAAGTATAAAAGAGTTTTAAAAGAGCTTCCTCTCTCACTAACAGTGAACTGAGTTTAGTGACACACCCACAGAGAGAGGAAGAGATAACGAAGACGAAGAAGAAGACGAAGAGGCTGAGAAAGAAAGAGAAAGAGAGAGAGAGAGAGAGAGAATAAGAACTAGAGAGAGAAAGAGAGAAGGAGAGAGAGCGCGTTTGAAGAAAGCATTTACTCTTTCAGATTTCTTCCTTTGGTGCGTTAATCTTTGTAGTAATAAGTTTTAACTAATTAAAGATTGCTAATACTAATAATATAACCGATAATTTAATTAATTTAATTTCTTGTTTTAGCTTTTTATATTTCTTCTGGAAAAAGACAGAGCTTATTAAAAAAAATATATATATATATATATATTATTGAAAAGACAGAGCTCCGATTTTATTCTGATTTTTTTTTTTTTGTTTACCGTATATGAAGGAAAAAGAAGTTTTGAAAACTAGTAAGAAATACTTATAAAGTCTTGATCACTGGACTAATTAAGCTAATGACTAATACTGAGTATCTTTATCTTTTTTTGTTTCTTAGTTGTCTGATTGATAAAAAAATCGAATAAGATTTATTTAGTAACACTCAAATTTGAGAATTATTTCCTTGATTTATGCTTAGTTTGGTGAGTTTTCGTACTTTATAGTAATATTTTCAAATGTGGGAACAATGTGAAATAATTCCAATTCATTGGGTGTTGAGTGGAAAAGATAAATACTATAATTGATGGATTCGAACATAAACTAAATTATCACTTTTTGCTAATTGCATCATTTAATCAAGAAGTGAAACTTGAGACTTAGAAGAAGAAGAAGAAAAATTAGTTAAGTGACAAGAGGGGATGCATGATGTGTTCTCTACTAACACGTCACCTAATCGATCTTAACGGTTAGATTGAGATATAATGATGTCACACGTTAGGCTATTTTTTTTTGTGAGACGCGTATTGATTTGTCAATGTTAAAAAAGAACATAACCAAAATGTAGTATACATCCCAATGATGATACTTTCACTTAAACAAATAAGGTGCGTGTATAAACACGTAATATACAAAAAGATTATTTTATTTATGCATGCACCAACAGATTTGTGAAGATTATATTAGGACGAGAATACAATATCAAAGTAATTGAAGATATGATTCTGTTCGAATACAAAAAATAGTATATCGTATCCAAACCTAATTTTCTAACTGTTAAATGTATTCGTCATTATGTGATTATACATAATATCTCTTTAATTTATTTTTCCTTTGAAGATATGCAGCTCTATCGCTGATTTTTCCTATGTATTAATTTTATACATAACGTATAAAAAATATGATTATTACAGACAGACGATATATTGTAACTTGTAAGTAATTATATATAATTAGGGGTAACCGAGAAAAGACCTTATTTACAATAATATATTTTTCTTAAATTGTAAATTTTTAGTTATGAAAAATGATCATTTAAAAAATTCAAAATGCTTGTTTTGTGTTTTTAATTTGTGTCGCACCTAATTATTATATCTTTTGGTATTATTAAAAACATAGATATAGTCGTTACTAATTATTAACTTTTAATCATGTGATAAAAATAAAAATATAGGTAGATTACAAATTATAGCTTTTATATATTTATCTCATAAATATGATGCAATGGCAAAATTAAAATATATAAGAAGTCTTGATCTTTTACATTTTCTTACATTGTTATACACCTAAACCCTCTTTTTAAAAAGATATTCAGCTATATCATGATTTTTTTTTCTTATTGATTATGATCATGTATTTACTTTAGTATATAACATAATGAAAGACATGATTATTACATAAAAAATACATTCTCTTTCTTATTCCCCGGAGTAACCCAATTAGAGGAAACTGAAAAGACCTTAATTTACAATATATTTTTCTTGATTTTGCTTATGGCCTAATAATCATTTGAATATTTTTTAAATTTGATTATTCTATATTTTTATGTAGCATCCAATTAATATTATATTTTTGTTGTTATTAAAACCGTTCTGCACCGTGCGGAATGATCTATATTCGAAACCACATATTTAATTTACTATTTTGGGAATTTAGTCCGTTATATTTTTGTTTTTATTAAAACCGTTCTATGCCGTGCAAAATGGTTTCAGTTCTAGATATTAATTATAATTTATTTGACAACAATCAGTACTAATTATTAACTTTAAAATATGTGATGATAAAAAATTAGATATAGCTGCTAATTTATAAACTATATTTAACTCAAAAAGATGATGCAATGCAACGACGATATTAATATTAGATGTCTTGATCATTTTCTGATACTGTTATACACTAAAATGGCTATTAATATGTAAGAGTAAGAATTATGTGATGCTACTTAGGAGTTCGGACATCTAGTGATATGTAAATGTATGAAACTATTGCATGTCAATATCATATTCATGTGTTTGGATGTTAAATTAGAACATTCAAATTGGGTGGTTTCATTGTTTAGCACCGTTGACCTTTGCGTTTTCTTGCAGTTTGACCTCGAGCCTCGGGACAAAACTGATCCTTACACTACAAGAAAAATTAGTAGGTAGTTAAGTACTAAGTATAATAATGACATTGACATTTGACAATGTTTTAATTAATGACAAAACCGATACTCATTTATCGTCGTAGTGTATGAGTCATGTATTATATTTTTACTAGTTTCTTAGAAGAATCATTACTTTTCGAAAAGCAAGTGTGAACTCATGCAGCTTTTAAGCATGTCGATCGAAACAACCACACATATAACTAGTAACGCTTACTTACAATATATAATAATCTCTTAGAGATATTGCAATTAACAACTATTTAAATATCCCACTTAATTTAAGTAACGTACCTAACCGTCACCATTGATTTATTTAGTATTTCCCCAGATCAATTCTATCCGGTGTTTAGTCTTTTTAATAACAAAATTGAACTTTTAATTGTGTGTAACGTGTGTTATAGTTTTCAATAACGTTTTAGGAGTTTATTCTCATGTTCGTATTTTAAGTAAGAAAAAGCTGTAAGACAGTTTTATTATCAATCAATATATATAAAACAATAAACAAGAATCACAAATATACGTGTTTTCATTTGCTTACAACAATAATAAAGTTACTATAAATCAGCACCATCGTCCACGTTACTTATGCCACACCAGCTACCGACTTAACTTCACCGTATTTACTCATCTCATTCACCATTTTCTCCACCGTCGAAGTCAAATCCCTTTTATGCACATCCATTTTAAGACCGTACTTCATGAACAACGTCAACGACATCTTCTGCTCCACTCGATGTCCCGAAGCTACCGTAAGCCGATGCCGAAGCAAAATCGAAGCAGTAATCGATTTCATCTGTAGATAAGCTAGGTCTTTGCCTAGACAAATCCGTGGACCGGCATTGAACGCTACGAATTTGTATTGGTTGCATATATCTTCCCGGTTTTCGTCTAACCATCTTTCCGGTTTAAACTCGAGACAATCTTCACCCCAAATAAATTTCATACGCCCGACCGAATATATCGAGTATGTAACGTTAGATCCGGATGGAACAAATGTTCCGTCTGGTAAAACATCGTTGGCAACAACGAATTTTGAATCTTCCGGCACCGATGGATATAGCCTTAGTGTTTCGGACAATGCCGCTTTTAAGTAAACCATCTGGTCAATTTCCTCGAAAGTCAACGGCTCGTCGGTCATCTTTGACACATTGGTACCCCGCGTCTTGATCAGGACGGTGCAGATCTCATTTATGATTTTTTCTTCGACTCGTGGGTTAAGACTGACCAACCAGAAGAACCAACTCATAGCAACCGATGATGTGTCCCTTCCGGCTAGGATAAAATTTAACGCGACATATTTAAGATACTTATCTGAGTAGGATTCCTTTTTCTTCATGAACCGTGACAATAGATCATCATGGTATGATCCATCTTGTTGCTTACTCAGCAGTTCGAGCTTACGTGTATTAATGATCTCCGATAAGTAATGATCTATGTGGCTGATGCTTCGGCTCATATCATCCTCCAAGCCGAGCCGTAGCCATTTCCTTATCTTCCAAACAAACTCCGGCATGATAAACCGTTGGAGTGTGGCTTCAGTGGCTCCATCAAAAGCCACAGCGAATCCGTTCTCAGGAAACTCTAGAGAGAGCGTTCGTGGATCTTTGCCGAACGTTAAGCCGCAAATGTTATCGAAAGTGAGCCGTAAAAGAATGTCTTGGAGATCGATCGGCTTGGCTTGACTCATAGCTGATTCAAGAATCGGTACCAGACGGTTCTTGATGGCTCGATCAACCCAACGAGCCATGGCTTGGCGAAGCGTACGGGTGGTGAATTCCAACGCGGCGGTCTTCCTTTGAAACCTCCACGTGTCGCCATCCGAATTAAAGATCCCATCTCCTAACAGATCGTGGAAGACCGATTGCCAGCTAGGACCCTTGGGGTAATTATCGAACCGGGTTTTTAGTATATGCTCCAAATTCTTTGGTTCACACGTGACGGTCACGTGACCTTGTTTCTTAGCCAAGAACGGGATCGGGAATATGCAAGTCTGGTACGTGCCGCCGCACTTGCGGAGGTTATCGGCGATGAAGTCGTGCATGCGGTGAGCGTTCGTGATGAGTGCTGGAAGACTGCCCAATAATGGCCAGACACGTGGACCTTTGCATGAACGGCGTATAGAAACGAACCATATAAGGTAGGTTACGATGACAGTAAGGATGATCACAGCCATCGACCCATCCATTTTTTTTTGATATTTTAACTTTTGATATTTTAGTGTGGAGTTGAGGTGAGAGCAGAGAATATATAAAAAGAGAACAAGTGTGTCGAATGGACGGTGAGGATATAATCGTATTAATTGTTTTATAGACTTTTTTTATAAAATGAAATGTGAAAAGAAATCTAAAAAAGTATGAGCAATTAATAAGGCAATTAAAGTTTGTTGTTGATAATTCTTCCCAACCAAAAATGTTGACGTATAGTTGCAACTTGCAATGCATGTCATGTGTTTGTGTTGTGTAGTGTTATATGTTTGTCAATTGTCATTGTGTTTATGAGTATAACCTAATATTGTATACATATTAATTCACCTACACTATATCAGCTTTTTAATTTCTTCATTTATGAGTTTGTCTCCATAATCATCTTCCTAATTAAACACATGATTTTGTTCAGGCGAAAATTGTTTTAAGGAACAAGTACTTTATCCTAAAATCAATCTGTATGTAATAGAGTAAGTTCACTAGTAATTAATCTTTCTGATCAATGAGTTAAATTTGAGTTTGTAAGCTAGCTACTAGATTAACAGTTTCAAGTGCTTATGATATCATGTCCAATGTTTTGGATGAGACATATGTTGTTGATGGGACAAGTTGACATTTTGTCATAAGTTATAAGTTATAACTTATAACCATATGTATTGACAATTGTGAGAAATATATATACTCATAAAGATACATCAGTGACAGCTATAATATGTCAACATAAATTAATGGTAACCTACATCTTAAGGGACCATTGACCAATGCCATTAGTGCCACTTAAGTTGGTGAGCCAAAAAAAACTTTATGACTAAATAATATAATAACAAATAAAATAGCAATAATATGATACATATATGATATATCATATAATTCATACTTTTGTTTTTTGGCAAAATATAATTCCCACGCGTGATCCGGATAAATTCTGTCGACCTATAACATTTCCTCCACAAGAACACAATAATTGAGAAAAAGGTTAATAAAAAAAAACTTCGTGTTTTGATAATTGACAATAATTAAAAGTTCAATGTACTCGTTTACTAGACTTCATGACTCCATTCTAAAATGTTATAAACAAGACACGTTTAAATTGTAATATTTTGAAGAAAAGAAATGCAGTAAATTTGTAAAACAACCATATATATATTCATAAATAAGTCACGTACGTACAGTATAATCCAATTGACATAAAATTAATAAATGCTCTAAAATATATAATTTTATGAATGATAGATAACAATACTATTGACTATTGAGACTTAAGGAAAGCGGCACTTCAACTTAAAAAATACGGCATTAATTGGGTTTAAAAGTGGGGGTCCTTGTTTCTTTTTCAATCTTTAAATTTGTCTTTCACATTATACGACATATTTAACCTTTGTGCTTTTTGCTGATTAATTAACTTTGTCATCGCTGTAAAAAATACTTTAATTAATTGTGGTTCACTAATCTTGATGTTTAAGAACAAATAATTAGTATGGATACTTGAGATTAAATTGACAGCATATAGAACAATGAGCCTTAAATCGATTGTTACGTACGTACGTACTGAGAAGCTCCATCCGTCAGATCATCAGGATCTGATCAAAATGAAATGCCTCTTGCGGTTCATGGCGACTATATATGGAGTTGTTTTTTAGTTGTTAAAGTGTACTATGCTTGAAGCTCAAGTTATATATCTCTTTATTACAAAGGAAAGATCAATGCTGAAGAAATCATTAATTAGGAAATCAGCTAAGTCGTTTCCAAAACGAATTAGAAAACTGACTTAACTCGGTGCATGCTACTGTATATAGGGTCAAGTTATTTCAAATTAATAGGTTTCACCAAATTTTACTAAAATAAGAATTTAATTATTGTTCACCCAAAATAAAAAAAGAAACATACTTGAAGTTTAGAGTGTTTTGACAATATTGTTCTTGTTATGCTCATCTTTGAGATTCGACACTGTCTGCTCCAATGATAAAATTTGCTCCTGGTTAAGTTCAACTTTGAGATTCTTGATGAGTTTTATGAGTTCTTGGACTCGAGAACCATCAGCATTTGCGGTCTTCCTCTCTATGAAAACCTCATCAAGCTTTATCTTCAACCAGTCTAGGTTGAAACCCGCTTCTGTTAGCTCGTTAAAATCGCTCTGAGCGTTGTTTAGCTCAGTGTCAGTGATGCTATGTAGCGGCTTGTTCAGTGTCTCGGTTAGACCGAGGAGGATATTCATGTATGCTGTCTTGAGTAGTTGGTTCTTTGGTTTGAAATTCACTGCAACGTTTGGGTGTTCCACGAAAATCCAACTCACTGAAGTCACCTGTAGAAGAGATAAATATGTAACAGAGACGAAAATAATCAACCTTGTAAGTTTCAAGTTGTAACCATATATATATACCTGAGAACAAAGAACTTGGAAACCATTGACATATAACATCTCATTCCCAGTTACAGATCCTTCATCATCAACTTGAGCTACTTTAACTTGGACATTCAAGATGAGTTTATTATTCATCAAAAAGCCTTTTTCATGAAGCTTTTCAAGAGGCAAGGCCTTTGGCCAACCCATTTGTGGGATCTCAGCGCAGAACAATTGGTCAAACGGTTCTGTAGTAAGACAAAAACCAGAAAGATTATAATTAATTTTATAATTTCTTCAACAATAATATATCATACAAGATATATAAGATTGAAGTAGTAGTAAATTGCCATCTTTTCTGTAGAGCTCTTGGCCTGATTGATTCAGTAGAGCGATGGAAAAAGCAGCTCTTCTTTTCCATCCAAACCGGAGTGATTCAGGATCCGCAACGCAGAGGTACATAGACAAGTGATCATCAATGTGATCTCCTTTGGGATGAACCTTAACATACCTGAAAGAAGCACATATATTCAAATGAAGAAAGAAAATATATACNATCAACTTGAGCTACTTTAACTTGGACATTCAAGATGAGTTTATTATTCATCAAAAAGCCTTTTTCATGAAGCTTTTCAAGAGGCAAGGCCTTTGGCCAACCCATTTGTGGGATCTCAGCGCAGAACAATTGGTCAAACGGTTCTGTAGTAAGACAAAAACCAGAAAGATTATAATTAATTTTATAATTTCTTCAACAATAATATATCATACAAGATATATAAGATTGAAGTAGTAGTAAATTGCCATCTTTTCTGTAGAGCTCTTGGCCTGATTGATTCAGTAGAGCGATGGAAAAAGCAGCTCTTCTTTTCCATCCAAACCGGAGTGATTCAGGATCCGCAACGCAGAGGTACATAGACAAGTGATCATCAATGTGATCTCCTTTGGGATGAACCTTAACATACCTGAAAGAAGCACATATATTCAAATGAAGAAAGAAAATATATACTGAAGATTCGGAGGCTTACGGATCAAACAAGACTAACCTAGAGGATCCTCTTAATTAAACGACGTATATAAAAACCATTCAAGAGGAGTTTGCTAGGGTTAGCCGTTTCAAGCAAAAACATATATTCAAAATATTTTTCTTCGAAGTCGGAGATGAAGATTATATAAGAGGAGATAATTAGGGGTAGTCTATTCGTTCTTAGGTTAGAAATCTTGGATGTCATATATTAGGTTTTTGAATATTCAAAGTTGTAACTTGTAAGAGTTGTAATTTTTTGATTCCAAGTCCATCTGCTTTCTCAGTTACGTTGTATATATGTTGAATCAAATTAACGACGATGAGTTAAAACTCAAAAACACATATATAATATTTTTCCTTTTACCATTCGCAACCGCCGCTTAAAAAGTTTGGTGTTCTAATCACAGATTCCTTCTCGGAGAAGTTATCCATCTCAAACGTAAAACTCGTCTGCTTATGATCCAGATCCATATCTCTTGAGAAAAAGGACACTTTTCTTTCGATTTGTTACTCGTGGAGCAAAAGACGACTTTGATTTCTCACAAACTTGTTTATGATATGATATTACCTTTTCTAAAAGAAATAAGGAAATTTGCTGTAAAAAAAGAAAGAGATAAGGGAGCTTTAAAACTAAATATTTATCCTCCTCCTAATAAGGTAACGAGAGTTAAACCTACAAGATTTAGTTTGGTTTAGGGATTGACTTTGGTTTAGAGGTTAGAGACTTTGGTTTTATTAAACCTACAAAATTCTGTGATGTTTCTTATAAAACCTGACCGGTCGTCTATCGATTTTAGGCTTGTGTGTGTTTAAAAGAGTGACTCTCATGTTTAAGTTTTCTGATGCAGATGTTTCTTTAACAATGTTATTAGTTTGGTTTGACAAAAGTAATTTTGATTATACCAGAGTTGCTTGGTGTCTAAAAAATCAAAACTTGTTAAAAAGAAAAAGAAAAAAACAAAGTTCTTCATGCTCTTGTATTAGAGAGATCAGCAAAGAAAGAAAAAAAAATTAAAGAAAGGCAATATCTTCAAAGTATTCTGATGCCATATAAACACGACAATCACCATTCTTTCCAATTCCATAACGACGCCTGAACTCTTCATTATCTGCAATTCCTTCAAGCCTAACCCTTCTGATGCCTTGGCTTGTTACATTATAATAGAGAATGTAGAAAGGTTCAAGTTTGCGTGACAACAATTGTGGAGCCAGAATGATCTCGCCGGTTTTACTGCTGCCTGTGAAGGAATATGAACGTATCTTACTATGACACAACCCAGACCCCCGAAGCTGACATGTTATCTTTGACCATTCATGTTTTTCAACATTGTCTAGTATCCATAATATAATCATTTGGTTATTATAAAAATCGTCGGCTAAGCCAACAAAGGCTAACTTCCCTTTGTAGTTCATCAAGTCTGCACCATGGTCCCACATTTCCTCGTTAAAAGGTGGATTGATCAAACTAATCTTCTCAAACCTAACATCAAAACAAACTATAACCTTATCCCTATTATTTGGTCTTGTAGCACCGTAATAGACAATTCCGTCGATGCATATTCCTTTCGTTGAAGGACCATAAGGCTCGGTATTGTCTTTGATTTCCCGCCATGAAAGGTTTTTAGTATCACCTCTTCTTAGTGTTAAAACCTTGTGCTCTACATCACCAAAATCGCCCCGAGAAAACATCATGCACAATGCTTTGTATTGATCATCCACCGGCTCGTATCCCAAGTATTTAAAAGTTAACTTATTATTATCTCCAGGTTCTGGTAATGTTACAATTTGTCTCGTGGTAGGGTTACATATCAAGAACCGACCTTGATGTGAGCAACATAGAAAGCCATGAACCAAAGTACCTCGTGTGTAGCAATAATTAACCGTGGAAGCTATTGTCATGTCGAGATTAGCTACCAAAGTTGAAGAAGACTTTTGCTCCCCCTCTCTTGAAGCTGAGAAGAAGAACAAACGCTTCTGAGTATTCCTACTGATGAGTTCACCGTTCTTGAAAGTGATTAGTAGGCGTGGACCGCGGTTCAACGACCTAGAGAAGAAGGAATCGATGAATCTTTGACTTCGGATTATCGAAAACCAAAATTTAGATAAGTATTGGAACTTCATAAGGGATTTTCCGGGCAATCTACCAAGAATCTCCAACGTCATATCATCAGGGATCGAATCTGAGTGATCACTTGTACTGTTACATTCTCGTCCCTTGAGTTTCATGGCGACGAAAGAGTTTGTTTTCTTATTGCTAACGTGTGTGCTTCAAGTTGGTTATATAATGAAGGCCTTGATTGAGTTTCGGTTTTTGGTGTTTCCCTTGTATCTAGTGACTAGATAGATACAAATCTCTTATAAGTACATAATTAGATATTAGCCAAAACTGAAAAAAAATTAGTCCAAAAAAAAAAAAAAAAAAAAA
>NC_025693.1:37564974-37570741 GCF_000633955.1 Camelina sativa
AAAAAAAAAAAAAAAAAAAAAACTGAAAATGTGTCAAATTTATATTTTGATTTTTATCAATATAGATAACTTCTACTGTATTTTATTTTCGACAGCATCAATATAGCTAAATTATTATTGAGTTCTTCGGACTGCGATTTTTCTTTTTCCTTTTTTCCTTTCTGATCAGACCAAATATAAACAGAACTAGAAGTCTAAAAACTGTCATATCTATAGAATTATTGGAATTTCTCTGAAGAAAATAAGATTAAATGTCATTTACAAATGCGACCAAATTTGTATGCACAAAGACAAAAGAGACAAGCCATATACAACAACGTAACTAACAACGCCAAATATTTATTACAAAACCAAAAGAGAGCCCAGAACAGAACCATCTAAAAAATTCTATATAGTAGAGAACTAATAAGATCACTAGTTAAGTTTTCGTTCTTGAATCTTGACCAAGATCTTTGTGTGTCCGAATCAGATAACTAAAATTTTTAGATTCTATATAATAACTAAAATCTTCTGATGAAGGTTAGCTAAGTGTACCTGACTGCATCACAGGGAAGAAAGACCAATCGTTGCTGTTCTTCGGCGAAGCTCTATGTTCATCAACGGTCATATGTTTCTCATCCGTGCCAAAATCGAATTCCTTGTTCGACCCGAGAGAGGAATGATTCATTGCTTCTGGATCCGATGATGATGCTTCAGGGAACGTTGTTCTTAGCTTCTGATCCACGCATCTAATGACATGATCCGCATCAAGATCGAACGAAACAGGTTTATGCGGTCTCACAAACTTCTGCTCTTTCGTAACAGTCTTCTTTGGATAATGCAATCTACCAGGACTCAACAACATTGGAGGATCAGAGACTTGGAAGTGAGGGAACAGAGAGGTTTCTCCATCGGGGAAAGGAGACGTTGGACCAGAACCGGACACAACAGAGCTAGGGGAAATAAGCTGACCAACAAGTGGACTACCAGGGGGAAGTTGGTAAAACTGAAACTCATAACTAGACGACGACATTGGGAACTTATTACGACAGTCTTGATGATTGGAGTTAAAGAGCTGCGCGAAAGGCACTTCAGGTGAAGAAGGTGTTGTAGTGGTTAAGTAGATAGATGAGTCATCAAGAAGAGGAGGTGTGATGGGAGCTGAAGATGGTTCAGTAGTGTAAGTTGAGAAAACCGGAGGAGAAACCAATTGAGGTTCGTGAGCGTAAGGTCCAATGGCGAAGATCGAAGGACGGTTGTTATTACAAGGCAAAGGACTAAAAGAGAGGATTCCAACGGGTGATTGTGTAGCTGAAGTTGGTTCTGATTGGAAAAACGAAGCTGGAGATGAAGGTGGTGCTATAAAAGGAAGTGTTGTGATAACCGAACGATAACCGGAATTAGATGTTGAATTTGAAGATATTGATACCGGTTCAGGAACAAGAACCGAGTTTCCTATTCGGTTTCTTTGTCTTGAAGATCTGAAACATTTCAATAGACTCCATCGATTCCACCATTTTCTCTTCTTCTGATTTTATCCCCAAAAAAAAAAAAAAAAAATTCAAAATCAAGATTCGAGAATTCGTAAATCACAGAAACTTAAATTAGGTTTTATAAAAATCTAAGTCTGATTAATTTCCGTAGTAATCGAATTTTGCATACAAAGTGTTTGATCTAATGCGTAAGAGAAGAGAAGACTCACATGAATCGGAGAAGATTGAAGAAGACGATCATCAGAGGAAGCGATAGCTGAAGCAGCTGCGTTTATAGTATCCAACACGTTGTTTCCACCACTCGCACCGCTTCTCATCTTTCTTCTCTCTGTTTTTATTCTCTTAGTCTGAAAAATTTCTCGAGAAAACAAAACAGAGCATTCGAGTTTTTCTCAAGTAAATTAATGATAACACAAAAACTTCTTCTTGAACAATCAAAATCACAAAGAAGAAAAAAAAACATATAATAAAAGCGACACGTAAACCCGAAATTTCTGGGAATTAGTATTGTATCTCCTTCATATGTATATATGTGTTCGTGTGTGTGTCAAGAAGAAGGTTTGAGGTCAAAACACGGCAAAGACAAAGACAAAGGCAAAGGCGTGCCACTATTTACTCTTTCTTTGTAAATGTATTCCATCGTTAAGGGTAGTTTCGTCCATTAAACTTGCGAAGAATTTGACTATTTTTTTATTTGTTTCCTTTCTCTGATTTAATTTTTAAGATATTGTTATTTTGTTTCCAAATATTAATTTATCTACTAATCCAACTTTAAGATACTTTGTTTGTCAAATTATTTCGTCGTTTTTGACGAGATTAGTAAAACTAAGCTATTCTTAATACCAGTGTTCAAGAAAGCGCTAGGCGGTATCTGGGCGGTCACCCAGTGCCTAGCGCTTAAAACGTCTAATCGGGGCCTAGACGGTTTTTAGGCGGTTTAGGCATTTACAACATAAAACATTATATATATAAAATTATGTACAAATATATGGTAGAAAAATAAAAAAAAATTATAAATTATAAACAAAATTAACAAAAATACATTTATTTAAGTTATATTAACAACATATAAATATTTATAATTACGTATACAAATATAAAACTTAATAATTTAACTCTATATAGTTAAAAATCAAAAATAAATATTAAAATTAAATTAATGTAATTTTAAGCGGTTTAAGCGGTCATCTAGGCGTCTACTTAGCGCCTAGTGCCTAGACGGCGCCTAGACGGCGGCCTAGACCGCTTTCTTGAACACTGCTTAATACGAAAAGAAGATATTTTTTTAAGGGGAAAAAGTTTAAAGATATTTTAAATTAAAATAACAGGAAAATGAGGATACTGCAAAGAGAAAAGTGACACAGCAGCGCACGTGTGGTTTGAGGAGAATCGAATCTATCTCTCTTTTAAGTTTTTAAGTTTCTCGTGTGCACATAAGGTGTGGGGCTAATCTAAGTAATACTGTACTATAATAATTTCAACTCTTTATTTTATATATATATATATATAGATTAATGAATTTAAAAACTTACAACAAAATTTCAACTTGTATTGCACGGTGGCTTGACTTTTTTATATATTTGGGTCTTAAGTATTTACTTTGCTTTTATCCCATACCCAACTGATAATAAAGCGACCTTTTTCAGTTTTGGTGAAATAAATAATTATGCAAACAATAATTACTGATTTTACAGTAGTTTTTTGGCTCCTTATAATTTAATCTTGTGGTAGCAACTTTGTTAGAAAAACAATCAATGCAATATAGACTGATTCTTGGTTCCAAAAAGGGGAAAAATTATTATTGAAGAATTTACACAAAAAAGGGAAGACTGGCATAGGTAATGTGATTTAATTTTGCAATAGCAGTGTTTAGCTGTCACCAATTAAAATCAATAAACTCTCTAATAAAGACAAACTTGAATTTTGATATTTCTGAAGGAAAGAAAAACTATAAATATTAAATCTAGAGAATGGGGAGTTAGAAGATTTAAATCTAAAGAGTTTAAAATGTAGAAAAGATGAAAAAAAGGAAGTAGAAATTGATAAGGTTTATTGGCCAAGTTTAAGGATACATTTGTCATGTCATTCTTTTTTTTTGATAGAGATTGATAAGCATTTTACCTACTTTTGAGATATTCATCTTTTTAAAACGTTTTTTTTTAATAACTACTCATATTTATCTGGTAATACTTAAATCAAGTTCATAGATTCCATTTACTGCAATATTTTTTTATAAACAAAACATAAATTATTTAGTTTGTCGTTTTTTTAATCAAGAAATTAAATGTTGTAACTTTGGGAATTAGATTTAAGTCGTTTTCTGAATTGAAAAACAAAAGAGAGTCTCGTCGTTAAAGTTTAAAACACATTATTGTCCGTTTAAAATAAAATAGAAAAACATTATAAAATTTGTGAAATCATAACTTTGGATTATTAGGACCTGTCGGAAGTTCAATGAGTTAGGTCATCAACCCCACTTCCGAACTCATGCTTTGACACGTGTCACCAACCAACTTTGCACTCATAGATCATTTTAGTATTTTCCTAACAAATCTAAAAAAGACAATTTTGTGTAAGATTAATTACTACGAAATCAGGGTATTAAGTGGGAAAATTAAAGCTAATTTACTCGTTGCGGATAATAAACACGACACTAGATTTCACGTGCATCAAAGCTGGATGAAAAAGCAGAACAAGTTTACGTGAGATTTCTTCTCAAAGTATATTAAAAAAAAAAAGGAAGAAAGATAGTCAGCTACACCAAGTATACCATAATATATGACCATGCCAACTTTAGAAATGTATACTCAACTATATGAAGTATATGTATTGCATGGTCACATATACCAACTATATGATGACATATGTTCAACATCACAACAATTTTATTTCGGTACACCGTTCATCGAAATCCGGTGTTGACTAATATTGACCGGTGTTGACCAACAAAAAAATTCAAAAAAAAAAGATTTAGAAATAAAAATAACAAAATTCTTTAGGAATCATCTAATAAGAAACCAAAATAAGAAATTTAATTGAATTATTTAGGAATCGTCTATGATATTTTATAATAAAAAATATATTTGTATATAATATAAAGATATATTGTTATGTTTCACTCATTCAGTTTTATAATAGTTACTTTTTTTCAATTTCAAAACTTAATTAAAATTGAAATAAAAATCATTCATAAGATATTAAAACTTAAACTCAAACCAAAAAATCTTGTTGTAGTGAATCAAATAAAAAACCTATTATTTAACATTATTAATTAATAAACATCAATTTCTTACATAATTTATTTAAACACATACATTAACATATACAAAATATAATTTTATAATGAATATAAACATTTTGTTAATTTTTGAACACATTAGATAATTCAATAAAAGAATTTTCTTATTTTTGTTTCTAAAATTAAAAATAAAAAATTTGAATATTTTTGTTGGTCAATATTGGTCAACGCCGGTCAATATTGGTCAACACCGAATTTCGACGAACGGTGTACCGGAGTAAAATAATCGTGATGTTGAGCACATGTCATCATATAGTTGGTATATGTGGCCATGCAATACATATATTTCATGTAGTTGAGTATACATTTTTAAAGTTCGCATGTGTGGTCATGTATTGTGGTATAATTGATGTAGCTGACAATCTTTTTCCCAAAAAAAAACCGAACCAAAAACAAAATATGGAATAATAATATAAAATCAGATCAAAGAAATCTACTTTAACTTATCAGAAAATCTATTACTACCAGCCTACCAGACTTATAAACCCTCTAATTGTTGTAAATTCAATAATTGATACTCCATCCGTTTCACAAAGAGTGTCATTCTGACACTTTTCACATAAATTAAGAAAACATTGAAATATATATATATATGCCCTTATTTAATAAGGTTTTAATAGATTATTTTAGTTATAAATTAAGGGTAAAACTAGGAAATCTAAAATAAAAGATGCATTGGAAATATAAAATAATGCATTGGAATTGTAAAGTGACACTCTTTGTGAAACAAAGAAAAATCTTCAGAATGACACTCTTTGTGAAACAGAGGGAGTATAGTTTTTTTTGGTCAAACTTCTATAAATTAATAGTATTTAATAAATTTATAATTACTAAAATAAATTTAGTTATAAGATAGACAAGTATTAATTTGTACACAATTCAAGAAAAAGTAATAAGAATGAGAGGTGTTAAGCTTTTCATCATCCTGGCGTCGAGCTATTTTTCCGCAGGGGCTCTATTTGCAGTATTCCTATCTATTATTTTGGAGATTTATAAT
>NC_025693.1:37571279-37596996 GCF_000633955.1 Camelina sativa
CTGTTATAGACGCTATAACAAAGCTTCGTAAGAAAATAGCTAAAGAAATCTATAAGGATCGAATTAGACCTCAACAGGGTAATCGATATATTTTTTAAAAATCTTTACAAATATATAACTTCAATAATATTATACAATTATTTATTTTATTATATTATCCAAAAAATATATTTAGTCACTGTATTACATTAGAGAAGAATATCTTCAACTTGAGCCACCATCTGAAAGTATGTCACGAACTTGCTAGTTATATATCTCCACCATTTAAACACCAACTTCATATATGACAGTGTTTTATCTACTCTGAGTTAAGAGAATTGATCGAATTAATCGAATTGATCGAATTAATCGAATTGATCGAATTAATGGTAGAGTCCTTGACTAATTGACCTAGCTAATAAGTATAAATACTTCTTTTTTTTGTCAACAAAGTACAAGATTAGTTCAAATGAGCCAATTAGAAAAAAATCGTTTACATAAGTAATTAGATGCGAATTGATATTTTTTTCTTTTCTAATTTCCTTAATAAAAAATTAAAATTGTTATAATTTATTTTGGTTACTCACAATGTAAACGATTCTACGGCTGACAATTCTTTCTAATCCTAGTATATATATATAAAAAACCATGCAAAATGTCATCTTACTAGCATACACATGCAATTGTACTCTATATTTTACCAATAAAAATGTGTTTTTACATCCAAAAATATGTTATTATTAATGTTTAAATATATATGAGATCCCATAAACAATGTTCAAATATAATTATTGTGATTTAGGATATGTTAATAAAAGAAGAAAAAAAAATCTATATAATTAGGATTATTGATTATATTAAAATTGTTATATAGATAAATAAAATTAGACTTGTTGTGTCTTGCGGTAGATAATCTTTTAATTTTCACATTAAACAATATCATATTTTTACATTTTTTTAATTTAGTATATTTAATATCAAAATAATATGAGAAATTTTTTTAGTTTTGTTCTAGATTTAGCCTTGGCACATAATCTTAAATATAATTGTATCGAGATTTCAAAAAAAAAAAAAAAAGTAGCTAAAAAGTTTGATTATAGCAAAGTGATGATGCGTTGTAGAGAGCTTCTTCGTCTCTCATCTTCTTCTTCATCAGACACAATCTCATATAATATACGTCATGAATCAAGTCCAAATTAGGTATCAAATTCAAAAAAATAAATACAAAAGAGAAAAAGGGGTATATTACAAAAAAAATTACAAAAAGATCGATTACTGCTTAGATAAGTGAATATTGTGTGGCAAGGGATGAGATGGTTATATTGGTTTTTAGAAGCGGTACGTGATAAAGATGATTAGGTAATCGAATCCTTGGGGAGCAAGTACAAAATCTTGTAAAGAATAAGAATTATGGATATAATTACAATTTATTAGTTATAAGTAAAGAATATGCCATATTATAAAACTTAATTACTTAAGTACAGTATAGGAATTGGTAGATTGATAAACGATATATTTAGAAGGTTATAAGCATAAGTTAAGGAGTAAGCGAAGCGCTGATTTTCTGTGAGATTTTATCGATCATTTGCTTTATCTTAAACTAGATTCGGAGTACGTGCGAGATTGATTAAAAAATTAAGTTTACTAACACATTTATAATTTATTAGATACATGCATGTTATGTTTGTAAACATATTTTTAGGAATGTTATTAACATTCATAATCCAAACTCATACCAACTTAGTATTTGATTTGTTTTTAATTCGGTTTAGAAAAATATGATATGTCTAATTTAAGACAGAAAATCCATTATGTCTCGTATATGTCATGTTTTCTATCTCATAACTATGGTTTTAATAATAATTTTCCCATTTAAGATTGTATATTTTAGTCCAACAATTAAAAATATATGTAAAAACTACGAATTTAATTATAGAAGTATTTATTTGGTATAACATTTATAACATAATATTTTATTGGTTTGCTTTCATCAAGTTTGTTAATATTTGAAATGATAATCATTTTACCATAAATATTGGATCGATACGATAGCGGACCCGGATCAAATGTGATCCGGATTAGTGATCAGCTATATTTTTATTAAACTCATAAACCATCAATCTGAAAAACAACACTAAAAAACAATTAAACTTTATGAACCAGATGACCAATATATTGTTGTCAAAAGGGTCAAACCCATATGCTATACCTGCTCCGCAATGGATAAAAGCACTATGACCAGCAGAAAATATGTTCCACATATTCCACATGAAAATTTAATTATCTTCAATTATCTTCAAGATGTGCTTTTATCCACAATACTTGTTTTAAAAAATATATTTGAAAGATAGTTATGATAATAACGTCAATATTTTTCAAATACACCAACCAAAAAAACTAAAAATAAACTCAAAGAAGAAAATAAGTATTGAAGTTCTATAACAATGAAGTTCTGAAAGTCAATTTAGTTATCCAAATTTGATGGATCTCTTATATAATAATTTTGACTTTAAGGCCGAAAGTAAATACAATATAATTGTTGGATATATTAGTGTGCTAAATTAAATTTGGAAGTATGACAAATTATAAAAACTCTAATTGGATATATGAAGATTTAGTCGAATGACTCGCCAAAGAAGAAAGCTTGATCGGGGAGGGGGAAGTCATCTTCAACATTGTGGACATCATCGAGACATGCAGATCCATGTTACCTCTGAAAAATATATTTGTTTCACCTCTTTCCCAGTTCACTGCAAAATTTATTATAATTTAAGAAAATATATAGAAGAAATAAATCACACTAATATGATTTAGTACCAATAGGCTATGTGTAACAATATAATCATAGATTGTTAAAAAAAAAAACAAATAATCATGCAGCAAAACTACACTATATATTATAATTAATGTATATAAGTACTAACATAAAAAAAAAACTGTAACTATTCAAAAGAATCTGAAGAAAAAATTAATTATAACTACTTAATTGTTTCACAACATCCGTATTTTAGAAGTTGTACAGTCTTGACTTTTATGTTTTACATATTCTTGAAGAGTTTCAAATCTGAAACACTATAAGATAATAAAAAAACAAAAGTCAAAAAATTTAAAACTCAAAATATTGATGCTGGGAAATATTTTTGTGAATGAACGAAACTAAAAACTTCTCTTATATAGAGATGAAGATTAAAATATCTTTCCTAACACAATATATTTTAGGAACAAAAAAGATTTTGGTAGTTATTTTAGATTTGTTCGTTTAGTTTTGGAATATAGATTTTAGAAAAAGTAAAATCATAATGGCTCTGACTGGTAACATGATTTATTGAAGTTGAGTTGCAGAAAATATTATAATTCGATGTAAGTTGCAGTAAAAATTATGTGGTAGAAACAGCAGTTTGATGTAATGGATCGCTGTAAAAATCTGATTTATTAATCTTATCAAAATTACTGACTGGTGACATTTTTGTGGTTAATTTGCAGTATGTATTATTTGATTATAATTATTAAAAATATTAGTGAATATATTTTACAAAATTATAAAAAAATAAAATAAATAAAAATATTTAAATAATAAAATAATTTTAATATACAAAAAGTTAACTAAACTTCTTTGTTACATTGCAAATTAAAAAATTAACTACATGCATGCCATAATATTTAAAATTTTATCATATTTAGGTGTATGTCTATTTTCATTTCAAATGATAATAAAAAATAAAAAATTAGGTTAAATAAAATAACTAATTAAAAAATTTATTAAATAAAAGAAAAACAGTAAAAATTATTTTTCTTGATATATAAATTAAATAAAAACAAAAAGAATAATTTTTTGTATTATATAACTGAATTTTAGATAACTCAACTTACCACATCTTAACTCATGAAAATTTCCATGATGTTGAATAATCTTTTGAGTTAACAATTTTACAAAAGATATACTTCAAACTTGCACATCAACCATAACACATGATTATTCAAACTCAACTTCAAAAAATTTAGTTTTGTTAGTGATCGGTAACATTTTTGAATAAAATTTGAGTTAAGTTCATAACTCAACTTAAGTCAATAGTAACACATGTTACCCGTCAGAGCCAATATAAAATCATAAATATTGTTTTACGACAGATTTCTCACAATATATAATCAAATTAAATTTTTGTACATATATACAATTTTGAATTTAATTGCTCGATTTTAATAGAAACTGATTTAAATTATTTTTATAAACAAATTTAGATGATTTTGTGTATTAGGTAACATCAAAATCAGAAATTATTGTTCCCAGATATATCTAAAAATGTATAATCAAATGAAACATGTTTACATATATACAGGCTCGAATTTATTGTCCAAATTAATTATGTACATAAATATCAAAATTATTATTTCCTTAAATAGTTTACACGAAAATACTTACTGTTTTTAATTTGTTTCGATTCTGTTTGGATACAGCCATACATGAGTATGAAAAACAGCTCCGAGCAATTAATATATGATCCGAACAGAATCAATCCGGGTCATCATAAGATCCGCACACTTTTATTATTAAATTTACTTTAATACCCTTCTTGTTTATATGCTTTGTTATATATTCATGGGTATTTTATGTCATATTTTATCAAATTATTTTTACCTTTTAAATAATGATTCCCTTTTAATAGTATAGTTATTACACTATTTATTAAGACGAATATATATTTATCAAATTAGTTTGTTTAAGATTTTGGTAACTAATTTTAAGTGATGTTTTTGTCTAGAGCCGCAAAAGGTACGAAACAGTTTTGATGGAACTGATTATGTTCCTTTTTCTTTGTCTCCAAATTTTAATTCTCAAGCATGTTCCAATTCAATCTTTTGCATATATTAACTCGAGAACCACCAAAGCTTTCTCTAGTTTTCCGTTACCAAAAAGTTCCATCTAACAAAATGTTGTATGTCATAATACTGGGAAGCACACCCCCAGAAACCATATGTTTGAAAACATCATGGGTGTTATCACAATCTCCACCTTGAATAACCCTTGGGATAAGAATGGTGTAAGTGACTGTATTGCCAAGCAAGCCTCTTTGAGACATCTCACGGAAGAGTTTCATCCCATCCTTTACCTTCTTACACTTACAATATCCAAGTCACAACATTTGGGAGACAACCCTCGCTAACCATCAAATTAAACATTTGCTTGGCCTCCTCTAAGCGATTGTGAATGCAAAATCCGTAGATCAATGAACCGTAAGTGATAGAATTAGGATTTATAGACCTTTTGCATCGTCTCCGACTCCTCTCCTCGGTTAGGCTTCAGGTACACAATCTCAGTTTCAGGAGACCATCGCTCTGTAAATTGCAAAACCCTCTATACAAATTGATAAACCGAGCTACAAAAACCGGTAGAGTTCCGGTTTAATAACGCCAAGCTGGTTTAGTAACACAAATTAAACCATTAAATCACTGGGACCTCTCTTTTCTCAAAGTCAAAAGTCAAGAGTCAATGATGAAATACCCGTTTTCCAATTCTAATAACTATGGCGAGTAATTTGATTTTTCCAATTTGACACTTTCTAGTAAATATATGTCGCAGAATCTTCAAAATGCAGCAGTAACATATTTAATCTCTCTTAACATATAGTATTTTTCTCCAAAAAGGACCACCACTTAAGACTTAAGAGACCCATATGTATGGTTGTAGATGTTTTGAAATGATATAAAGTCTTGTATATTATTATTTTCATTTTTGATGTTTTGTCTGTCACGATTCATATAACGCGTTTGCCTAATTACGCGGAAGCTTCCTTTTTGTATTTCAGCTTCCTTTTACATATCTTCCACATATCGTTACCTCATCTCCATCTATCTCAGCATGTCTCTCATGGCTTCTCCTTCTTCTTCTTCCAAGCCTCGCAACTACAAATTCAAAGTATTCTCAAGCTTCCACGGTCCCGACGTCCGTAAAACATTTCTCAGTCACTTGCGCGAACAGTTTCAAGGCAACGGGATAACTATGTTTGATGATGAAAAGATTAAAAGAGGCGGAGAGCTTTCTCCTTCACTCAGAGAAGCTATAAGAGAGTCTAAGATCTCGATCGTGATTCTCTCCCAAAAATATGCTTCGTCAAGCTGGTGTTTGGATGAACTGTTGGAGATACTGGATTCCAAAAAAGCTATGGGACAGATAGTGATGACCGTCTTCTATGGAGTGGAGCCATCCGATGTGCGTAAACAGACTGGAGATTTCGGGATCGCTTTTGATGAAACTTGTGCGAATAAGACGGACAAGGAAAGACAAGAATGGAGCAAAGCTTTGACTGATGTGAGCAACATTGCTGGAGAAGACTTCAAGAAATGGTTTGTCTTCAATCAGTCTGTGTTTTAAATTCTTGTGTTTTATTAATCGAAATTCTGTCACTGTGGCTAATGGTGCTTTTCTTTTCTTTGTATTTTGTTAGGGATAATGAAGCCAACATGATCAAGAAGATTGCAAGGGATGTTTCTGACAAACTTAACGACACACCATCAAAGGATTTTGAAAACATGGTGGGACTTGAATCTCACTTGAAGAATATACAGGCTTTGTTACATTTAGATAATGAAGATGAAGCTATGATAGTTGGTATCTCTGGTACTGCAGGCATCGGTAAGACTACCATTGCAAGAGCTTTGATGAGCCTACTCTCTCATAGGTTTCAGCTTACATGTTTTATGGACCTCAGTGGAAGCAATCATAGTGGTTTTCACGATTATGGTCTGCAGTTGCGGTTACAAGAACAACTTCTTTCAGAGGTTTTGAATCAAGATGGTACGAGGATATGCCATTTAGGAGTGTTACAACAAAGGCTAAGCGACCTGAGAGTGCTTATCATTCTTGATGATGTGAATGATGTAAAGCAATTAAAGGCTTTGGCTAAGGAAACTAATTGGTTTGGTCCTGGAAGTAAAATTGTAGTAACCACAGAAAACAAAGATCTCCTGCAGCAACGTGGCATCAACAATACGTACCATGTGGAATTGCCATCTGATGAAGAAGCTCTTGAAATCTTATGCAAATATGCTTTTGAACAAAGCTCTCCACCTCATGGTTTTAAGCAGCTTGCAGCAAGAATGGCATACCTATGTGGTTACCTCCCACTGGGTCTCTGTGTGATGGGTTCGACTATATTTGGGAAGAAGCAGGAAGAGTGGGAATGTGTAATGCAGAGGCTAGAAACTAATCCTGGTCGAGAAATCGATGACGTATTAAGAGTCAGCTATGAAAGGTTACATGAAAATGATCAAATGCTATTTCTCTAAATTGCAGTTTTCTTCAACAACCGCGATTGCGATCTGGTGGAAGCCATGCTTGCTGATGATGGTAGCTGCGATGTCAAAAACTGGTTGGAAGTCCTAGTAAACAAATCTCTGATAGAGATAGATCCTGAGGGATACTACAGCACGTGGGCGGCAGTGATCAAGCCAGTCGTAGTGATGCACAAGTTACTAGAACAAGTGGGTAAACAAGCCATTCGTAGACAGGAGCCTTGGAAAAGGCAAATCCTAATAAATGCTCATGAGATTTGCGATATCCTTCAATATGAGAAAGTAAGTTCTTTCTCTTTGCATACATTTCCTCCATATAATCTTTAAAAGGTCACTTGGTAAAGACCAAAAAAATCTTACCTTTTTGTAATGCAAAACTTTACCTTTTGGTATAGGGTACTCGTAATGTGTCTGGCATATCATTTGATACATCAGGAATTAGTGAAGTGACTATAAGCGATGGTGCTTTTAAAAGAATGCCAAATCTTCGATTCCTCAGCGTTTACAAAAGAATTAGATATGATGAAAATGATACTGATAGAACAATGCATATATCTGAGGAGATGGAGTTTCCACCTCGTCTAAGGTTACTTCAGTGGTCGGCATACCCAAGCAAGTGTCTTCCTCGGACATTTAATCCAGAATATCTTGTCGAGCTCTATATGGGATGTAGCCCGCAGCTGGAGAAGTTATGGGAAGGAAGGAAGGTTGGTGTTATATATACAATATACAGTAGTTAAAAAACAACATTTAAAGCTTTTTTTTTAATTCTCTTCAAAGTTTATATGATGCTCTTTCTCTCTGTGTACAAAATTCAGGCCCTTAAGAATCTCAAGTATATGGATTTGTCTCGGTCCAAGAAATTGAAGGAGCTCCCGGATCTTTCAAATGCTACAAATTTGGAGAGATTGAATCTGGAGTATTGCGAGAGTTTGGTAGAGATTCCATCCACTTTTTCCCATCTTCATAAACTACAGGAGTTGAATATGCGCAATTGCATAAACTTACAAGACATACCACAACACATGAACTTGGCATCCCTTGAAGAAGTGGACATGACCGGATGCTCACGATTGAGAAAATTTCCAGTTATTTCAACGCATATCAAAGATCTGTCCATGTCAGACAACCCAGAGTTAGACCAAGTAAACAAGATCCCGTCGTGGTACTGGTGTCGTCTTGAGAATCTCCGTATAAGCAGCAGCAGTGGAAATCTCAAGGGATTGACAAGTCTCCCGAACAGTGTCAGACGTCTATCCCTAACTGGTTCTGATATGGAAAGAATTCCAGATTGCGTCAAAGCTCTTCATCAGCTAGAACACCTTTATATAGATGACTGCAGAAGACTCACGTCATTGCCAGAGCTCCCTAGTTCGCTCGAGTACCTCAAGGTAGAAAATTGTGAATCACTGGAGACATTATTAAGCCCTTTATACACTCCAGAAATGCGCCTCTATTTCATCAACTGCTTCAAACTGGGTGAAGAAGCACGGAGAGCAATCACCCGACGATCTGAATATATGACCAATGCTAAGTTTATCGGTGACGGGTCGGCAATCTTACCAGGAAGACAAGTGCCAGCAGAGTTCGGTCACAGAGCCAAAGGTAATTCCTTGACCATTCTTCTCCATGTTGGTAATTCCAAGCAGTTGTACTTGTACCGATGTATGGTCTGCGTCGTGATTTCCCCTCAAACCAAAGAAACCCCACAAATATATTATTCTTCCAAGCTGCTATGTCGCATCAACGGCAAGTGCCAGGAGTTCACCATACTCGAAGCCTCCGCATGTCGAAGGGAGCATCTTTTTATATTTCACTCTGGCTTGCTATACATCGACCCCTCTGAAGCAGGCACGAAGACGGTGGTGCTCGAATTTAACAGCAAAATCCACCGCTATGAGATCACTGAATGTGGTGTCAAGATCTTGATCCCACAAAGCATCAAAAAGGATAGGATTTGATTGCCTATAGATGAAAACGACGACCCTACAATTGGCATAAGGATTACATAGTTACTTTTTTATCGCAGACCATACCTGTCTTGGCGACATGAGATCTTGCACCGACCAATGTATCAGCAGCAGAAGAATTGAGAGCTTTACAATTGGATTGGTATACGATACGACTACACCGACTGTTTTCACTACACTGGCCCGATTTACCAGTGCAGATTACACTAAGCGTAGAGTGAAGCTACTAATATAGTAATGTAAGCAAGCCTTTCAAAGAAAATGTTTTTCCTTTCAATTTGTTTAATTCTAGTAAGAGCACTATAAGTTAGCAAGCCTCTTTGAAACATCTCAAGGAAGAGTTTCATCCTATTCTTTACCTTCTTACACTTGCAAAATATCCAAGTCACAACATTTGGGAGACAACACTTGCTAACCATCAAATTAAACATTTGCTTGGCCTCCTCTAAGAGAGAGTTGAGAGCAGCGACAAAAACAGTTAATCAAAATACTATAAGTATAGAGATTATGCACATTTCCTAACATCTCAATCTGCTCACCCAGAGAGATGACAAGATCAAACTTGAATTCATCTTAGCAATAGCACTCAACAATCTACTGAAATCAACAATGGAAGGGAGTGGTGCGAGACTTGACCATAAAACTGAACAAACCAAACCATCTAACCTCATATCCTGTAATTTCCTATTTCTACTCAATATCTCTCTGTAATCATCACTGGCACTAGCGAAAGCTCGTCGTCCCCAGCAAAGATTAAAAGAAGAAGGAGCAGTTCGAAGATTACCTATTCTCTGAAGATTTCGATGAACAAACAATTTCTTCACCGTCGACCTCTGCATCGCGTCTCCTCTCCTCGGTTAGGCTTCAGGTACACAAAATCTCAGTCTCAGGAGATCATCGCTCTGTAAATTGCAAAACCCTCTATACAAATTGATAAACCGAAACCGGTAGAGTTCCGGTTTAATAACGCCAAGCTGGCTTAGTAACACAAATTAAACCATTGGGACCTCTCTTTCTCAACGTCAAAACTCAAGAGTCAATGGTGAAATACGCGTTATCCAATTTTTTTCATCGTTGTTCGTGATGACTTCATCCATCTATACTACTCCCTCCGTTTCAAAATATTAGATATTAATATTAGATGTTTTAGACACACATATTAAAAAAAGTTACTTTTAAAAAGTTTAATCAATCATACCCAACACTGCATAATATAAAATATAAAATTAATTTAAAAGCTGCATAGAAATTTAGAAACATTTTATATTATGAAACAAAAATAATCCTCTAAACATCCTATATTATGAAACTGAGGGAGTAGTATTTTTGCTCAAAATACTTTTTAGAAAGTTTTTATATTTAATGCATTGACTTAAATATTAGTTACCAAAACTTCAAAATTAATTATATGTAAGATTTAAAAAAATAAGGAAATTTTTCTATCTCATTCAAACCTAAATATATGATTCTCTTTCATTTTTATTTGAACTTATATTTAAATTATCTTGAATTATTCTATAATACATTTAGTTAATAAAAATTATGATTTTTTCCTGCATATGATATAATACAAAATTTTTTAAACGGATATATATTACTCAATACGTGAATAAAAAATACGGGTACAATATTCCACATCGTCTAAAAAAATTGGGCAATAATTTAGAGTCAAACTTTAAAAGAGACCAAAATGATCCAGAATACAAATTAGTAGAAAGCTTGATTTATTAGGTATTCAAACTTTAAAAACTTTTATTTGGTTTATTCCGGTTCTTTATTTTAAAGATTTTTAAAAGGTTAAATATGAAAAATATTTAAAACTTTTAGAAAGTTAAATATAATAAATATTATACCGTAGATACACAATAAATATTAAAAATTAAGATGATATAGTGTGAGTTAAAATATCTCGGGACGAAGTTATATAACGGGAAGGATTTTATCGATATTTATATAAATAAAAAATATCATTAATTCGGTGTTACAAAGGTAAAACATCATTTCATTATTTTGTTAACACTGTCAGTATCAGAAAATAAACATATCTAATTAAATTGATTATATAAATATTATGTAAAATATAAATTATACTACGGTATTATATGGTTTATTTAACAATTATTATATAATTATAACATATTTAATCAACAAATACAACTTATAGTTTATATATTTTAGTTATAAATTAATTTTGCTCCGCGGTGTATCGCGGATCCTAATCTAGTTATTACGAATATTATTAATGTGATCTAAAGCTAAATTATTAGGCATCAATTATTTTTAATAGAAAAACATTATTCCTATAATCTAAAACTAAATTATTAACCATCAAAAATTTTAATAGGAAAACATTATTACTATAATCTAAAACTAAATTATTACCATCAAATTTATTACTATCAAATTTATGGGCAATTGTCATAGATATCACTAAAATAGGTTTTTGTTCCAAAAATACTATAATTTAGTTTTTTTCCCAAAATACCACTAAAATATATTTTTTCCCAAAAATACAACATAATTGAACTAAAGTTCTAATACTAAAAACTAATTTCTAAATTTTAAATACTAAACTCTACCCCTAAAAACTATACCCTAAAATTAAATGTGTCAACCCAAACCTAAAAAAAAAAAATTCTACATCCTTAAAAATCAATTTTTGTGTTTATACTAATTTTGGAAAAAAAACATTTTGTGGTATTTTTCGAAAAAAACTACAATGTGGTATTATTGGAAAAAAACTTTTTTAGTGGTATTTAAAGGAATTTCTCCAAATTTATTAACCATCAAAATTTTTAATAGAAAAACATTATTACTATAATCTAAAACTAAATTATTACCATCAAAACATTATACGTTTTTTCTCAAATAAACTACTAGTAAACTATCAAATTTGTGCCCAAAAATCAACGCTGGCCGAAATTATGTTGGTCAGCGTATACAAGTTTTGTGGAGTTATGTATACAAGTTTTTGCTGAAGCACATGTATACGGCTGTTACTGAGTCACATCATGTGACTCACATGCCATTTAGTCATTTACCCGTCATCTAACAAAACAATCGCATTATTTAGTCTTTTGATATGATGGAAAGACCCGAGAACCCGGTTCAATTGGAAAGACAAATAGANTTTTTTTTTTTTTTTTTTTTTTTTTTTTTTTTTTTTTTTTTTTAATAACCAAAGACAGATAGAGAATCGCATGATGAGGGTCGTCGGTGTCTAAGTCAACGGTGAATACTTTAATGACTTTCTTCTTCATATCTTTGTTGCTCATACAGAGAGACATTTCATACGTGATCTTCAAAAAATACCAATGGCTTCTTCTTCTTCCTCTGCTTCGCCTCGCACCTGGAGATACCGCGTGTTCACGAGCTTCCACGGACCAGACGTCCGTAAAACCTTTCTCAGTCATTTACGCAAACACTTTATGTGCAATGGGATTACGATGTTCGACGATCAAGCGATCGAGAGAGGCCAAACCATTTCCCCTGAACTCACCCAAGGGATTAGGGAATCTAGGATCTCGATCGTACTGCTCTCGAAGAACTATGCTTCATCGAGCTGGTGTTTGGATGAGCTGTTGGAGATTTTGAAGTGCAAGGATGCTATCGGGCAAATAGTGATGACTGTCTTCTACGGAGTAGATCCATCTGATGTTCGCAATCAGATCGGAGAATTTGGGAAAGTTTTCAAGAAAACTTGTGCTGGTAAAACAGAGGAGAAGAGGCGAAGATGGAGCCAAGCTCTGTACGATGTTGGAAACATAGCCGGAGAACACTTCCTAAACTGGTTAGTTTTTGGAATCTTGGATTATCTCTTTCTTCTTGGCAAATTTTCATATTGAATCTGCAAATTCAAATTTCACATAAATACTTTTATTGTTAGGGAGAATGAATCGAAGATGATTGAAAAGATTGCTAGAGATATTTCAAACAAACTGAACAGTACAATCTCTAGAGATTTTGAAGGCATGGTGGGTCTTGAAACACACCTGGAGAAAATACAGTGTTTGTTACATTTGGGTAATGAAGATGAAGCTATGATTTTTGGAATCTGGGGCCCTGCAGGTATTGGTAAGTCTACCATTGCTAGAGCTTTACGAAACCGACTCACTTGCAGTTTTCAGCTTACTTGTTTCATGGAGAATGTTAGAGGAAGCTATAATAGCAGCCTTGACGAGTATGGGTTGAAGCTGGAGTTACAAGAGAAACTCCTTTCCAAGATTTTAAACCAAAATGGTATGAGGATAGACCATTTGAGTGCAATACAGGAAAGGCTATGCGACCAGAAAGTGCTTATCTTTCTTGATGATGTGGACGATCTGAAGCAACTTGAAGCTTTGGCTAATAAAACTAATTGGTTTGGTCCTGGGAGTAGGATTGTAGTAACCACAGAAAACCAAGAGCTTTTGCGGAAAAAGTGTATTAAGAATACCTACTATGTGGATTTTCCAACTCCAAAAGAAGCTCGTGAGATCTTTTGTAGATATGCTTTTGGACAGAGCACTCCACAAGATGGTTTCGAAAATCTTTGCGAAAGAGTATCAAAGCTTTGCAGCAAACTTCCACTAGGTCTTCGTGTCATGGGTTTATATTTACTTGAAAAAACAAAAGTTGACTGGGAAGATATACTGTGTACGCTAGAAAGTAGCTTTTATTCAGTTGATCCAGATATGGAGAGAGTACTAAGAGTTGGATATGACAGTTTACATGAGAAAGATCACTTGCTATTTCTCCTCATTGCATTCTTTTTCAACTACAAAGACGATGATCATGTGAAAGCAATGCTTGCTGATAATAACTTGAATGTCAGACTCGGTTTAAAAACCCTCGAGGACAAATCTCTTATACAAAGATCGACCCAAGGAAATATAGTGATGCACAAGTTACTACAACAAGCTGGAAGAGATGCGGTTAAAAGACAAGAGCCTTGGAAACGCAAAATCTTAACTGATGCTGATGACATTTGTGATGTTCTCGAAACAGATTCTGTAAGTTCTTTTTCTTCTTTTAAATATATCACGTTAAATCGAGTCATATGCACGAGTCACAGAACCTAACCTTATTGTGCTAACTTTTATATCTTTTTGGTACTGATCAGGGTTGTGCAAGTGTGATGGGCATGTCTTTTAATGTTTCGGCAATCCCCAACGGCGTGCGTATAAGCGCAAAAGCTTTTCAAAATATGCGTAATCTTCGATTTCTAAGCATCTACGAGACAAGACGTGATATAAACCTTAGAGTGATTGTACCTGAGGACATGGATTTTCCAACTCGTTTAAGGTTTTTACATTGGGAGGTATACCCAGGAAAGTGTCTTCCTTCTACATTTAGGCCAGAATATCTTGTGGAACTCAACTTGCAAAATAACAAGCTAGAGAAGCTTTGGGAAGGAACCCAGGTTGGTTTTTGATATTTGCTTAACTTTTTCGATACTTGAAGTATGTACTTTCATATGTTTATGATCTTCCTTTGTTGTGTCGTTTTGTAATCAGCCTCTTACAAGTCTCAACAAGTTGGAATTGTGTGGGTCCACAAGGTTGAAGGAACTCCCAGATCTTTCGAATGCTACAAATCTCAAGAGACTAGATATAACTGGTTGCTGGTGTTTGGTAGAGATTCCTTCATCTCTTGGAAATCTTCATAAACTAGAAGAGTTGGAGATGAATTTATGTTTACAGCTGCAAGTTGTTCCGACTCACTTCAACTTGGCATCTCTTAAATCACTCAGGATGTTGGGATGCTGGCAATTGAGGCAATTTCCAGGTATTTCAACGAACATCACATCACTCATAATAGGAGACACAATGTTAGAAGCAATGCTTGAATCAATTAGGCTTTGGTCTCGCCTTGAGACTCTCAGTATACATGGAAGTCTCATTACATATAATTTTTGGGCAATAGTGTCAATAGAGAGAACGGGCACAGATATAGAGAGGATTCCTGATTGCATCAAAGATCTCCCTGCGTTAAAATCGCTTTGTATAGTTGGCTGTCCAAAACTTGTATCACTGCCAGAGCTCCCTGGCTCACTCAGGAGTCTATTAGTAAGAAATTGTGAATCACTCCGGACCGTATCTTTTACTATTGACTCTCCAATTGTGGGTTTCAATTTCCCCAACTGCCTCAATTTGGGTGAAGAAGCACGGAGAGTGATTATACAGAAAGCAGGTCAGGTGAGAGCATTCTTACCAGGAAGGAAAGTACCTGCGGAGTTCTTGCACCGAGCTATAGGAAATTCCTTGACCATCCGTTCATCATTCTGCTCCATATTTAGGATTTGCCTGGTGGTTTCCCCTACAGTAGAGATGAAAGAAGAATATGTTGCTTTACTGTGTCGCATACGCATAAACGGTTGCCCCAATGAGGATAACTTATTTAAGGCACAGGTCCTTAAAGTCCAAGCGGAACATCTATTAATACTACACATTGAACTTCTTGAGGAAGACGGGTGGCTTGAGCAGGATAACGAGGTGTTGTTCAAATTCATGACCTCATCCCAGGAGCTCGACATTATTGAATGTGGCATCCAGATATTGACAGACGAAACCAACAGAAACATATGCAGCACTGGGAGCTATGAATCCAGACCAGAGCAAGAGTCTGTATATGACGACGAAAGTCTCTCTGATAGGAGCAATGAGTTTGATGCACCCAGAGTAAACATCTTTGAGGGTTTTACTAAGTTTCTTTCTTTAATTTTTTGTTTTCCTTTTAAATAAACTTTACTGGCGGTGATATGAAATTTGGAAATAATTTGCCTTCATAATAAAAGGAACGTAGACTTGGCAAGTATTGTTTCAGGTCTATGATGAACTCAGAGCCGTGCCTCAAGCTATAATTTAGAAACCTTCGCCTATGGCATCAGATTTTTGAGAAACACTTAGAGGCATATTTTCTACAAATTTTCTACAAGATACCTTTCATTAAATCTAGGCTCAGTATATAATAACTACACTGCATATCCTTTACGTTTATCTCAGTATAAACAGCAATAAGAATAAAGAAACTAAAATAAGTCGTAAAGTCTTGTGTGTATAAAGCTAGTTTCCTAAAATTCATAAGATTAAATCTAGGTAACATATATTTACAGATATCCTTAGCCTAATAAGCAACTAACATAGAAAAATATTAAAAGAACAAAAAAGCAAACAAAACAAGCATTATAAAATATCTACAAAAAAAGCAATATAAATTAGTCTAAAACAATCTCTTACTTTATTTAATATATTATCTATCAGAAGGAAATTAGTAATAGAAATTGGTTTAAAATTTTTGGTTAATAAGTATGGGAAAGAGAGAAAAATTACCTTTCAGAACTGCTTTTTAATATTTTATTTACTTTTACCATGTGAAAATATTTAACTTGGTAAACATTTTTATGTTATTATTGTAAGAATGCATTTTTGTTTTGCGCATTGGAACAAGTCTAATTTTTCCGCCTCCGGCCAACATTGACCTCGGCACGGCTCTGGATGAACTGTGTTCTTGTCTTTTAAGAATATATGGTTGATCTGTTGTAGTATCAATATCAAGTCCTGGATACCTTGTGGTTCTTTTACCTTGATGATAAATTTATATACCTTATGATTTTCATGGTCTCTATAACTCTTTTTAATACAGTATTTAATATCCACCTCTTTTTATTCTACATAACTGAAAGAGTAAATACAGTATATACAAAATCATCTATTCACCAAAAAGGAAAATAAAGACTGTAATAGCTTTCTTATATTGTTAAGATATCTTTGTTCAATGTTCAAACCGATTTGCAAATCTTATTATATAAACAATGGTAAATATAGGATAACTGCATAATTAAAAAAAAAAAAATCAAAGCAAGTCAAAGTAAAGATGAAAGCTTTGATGCAAAGATGATGATGAATGAATTAAGGGTATGGTTTTCATGAGTAAATTAAGTACATCAAAGGTTGCAACAATCTTAGTCTTCGTAAGGTATATTAATATCAAACCGATGATATCTCTCCCATAATTCAAATAATATCATAATTTATAAGAAAAAAAAAAAATAACAGAAAAAAGGAAAAATAAACACTGTTGAAACCTAAATCAAATCTAGGGCAGATACCAAAATCAAATCCTTCTTTCATAGAAAATCTAGGCAGGAGGTCATCATTTAGGTCCCTACTAAACACATAACTAGCTTCACAGGGACAGGTAACGGTGATAGTGATGATGGAACCGTTCAAGACCCGCGTCACTGCATCTCTGGAGGGACTTGGACAAGATAAAGTCGTTTGTAAAAAGCAAACAGACGCGTGTAGACGCCACATCGGCATGTATATGTTGCTTCCAACGAACTCTTGTACCAGTTTGTTTCACTAGCCATGGTCTGCTTCGAATTAAAATCATCAAAGAAAGAAAGTTGATTTTGCAATTTGTCGAAAGCTTGGGGGTTTATTTTACAAATAAAATATATAAGAGACATAAATCCACCGACTTTGCCCTAGCCCCTATGCATCTATAAGAGATATCAAATCCGCCGTTAGCCTTATCACCGTGACAAATCAAAGAGGAGAAGAGAATAATGGCTCGTAGAACTCTGAGGTATCGTCAAGTGTTACCCGATGAATATGAAAGAAGCTCCGATTTACGAACCTGCGCTTCTTGCGGCGTGCGAGTGGTAGATTCCTTGTCTTTTGAAACAATCTTTGATTTTCATGAAGAAGATTTTCAGATCTCTATCTCTTATTTAGTCTCTTGCTCGTTGGTGTTCTGTTTGGAGTGTTTAACTTGGTAAATAATCAATCTTCTAGGTTTAGGATTAATTCGTCGGAACTTTGGTGTTTAGATCCAAATCCGTCTTCACTAATAATAAAGTCATTATAGCGGCTGATTCTGATATCTTGTAGCTAAAGTGTAGTGATATTGATTCTTATTCGTATATGCAGATCGGATTTGTAGTTGTAGTGGATGATGAATCTGATACAATTCGAAGGGAGGGTGGTTCAAGCACCAGTGGGAACAACGAAGCAGCTTCTTCGTCCAATATTCCAATCATCTGCGAATCTTGCCGAGTACGTAGAATCCTGTCTTGTTATTTATTTATTATACAGATATCATCTCGCTCGTTGATGTTCTGTTTTGAGTGTCTAACTTCGTAAATCTTTTAGGTTTAGGTTTTAGTTCAGGAGAGAAATTTAAATCTGGATCTCGGTATCCCAGATGCATACGAGAATTACTCAAAACTGGCCAAAGAATGAGCATCAAAATAAAAAAATTCAACAGAGAGAGATGATTTGAGAGTTTGAGCAATTACCAGATCGTCGGAAACTGACACGTCGACGGCAGTAGAAGACGACGAACAGAGTTCGATGATATCTGAATTAAGTGAAGCCGATGCAAAAATATCATGTTGTATCTTGTCAACAGGCCCAAATATTTTTATTTTGATTTTTCGGCCCAAACTATATATTATCAATTTTGACTTCGGCCCAAACTATGATGATAGTCATATTGTTTGACGGAGAAAGTCAACACAAGAACCTCTGCAATGTTCAGAGGGTTTCAGCTGGAGGATAATTTTGATCCATATCTGACAATTTCCGTTTGAAAGATATTTTAGAATTTGGCTCCTCGGAATCTGTTAAATGGCGTGATTTGCGAACAAACAGTCATGAAAAGATGTTTAATAAATTAGTTATTTAGTCTAAGCCCCAAACATATTATATTTGTTTTATGTATAGTGACACGTATATGCCTTTGTGTAACAAATACATTTTCACACTTTGTTCCCTCAACGATCAAGTTTCTACAAAATACGTTTAAAATTAGCTTAGAAATTTTTTAAATTTTTAATCAATTTGTCTTGACTTATAATGTTTAGAAATTAATTAGCATCCAAAATTATCTCTTTGGCTTCATAATGTTTTTCCTTTTCGTTTCGATTTATATTAGGAATTTTTTTTGTAGATTTTGTATACTAGTAATGAGTTTCCAAAACAAAACAAAAAAAAAATCAATTTCAGTAGAATTAGATTCCCTTATTTTGAGGATTTTTTTTTTTTTTTTGATTGGGAAAGGCCAGAAACAAGCGTCTTCACCGGCCAGTCACGTGACGAATGGAAAACGGAACAGACAAAAAAATCTGAAGAACTAAAAAAAAAACATGCGTGGCATTAACATAGCAGGTTATTTAATGATAACTTGAGATTTGGCTTTTTTATTTAATGATAGCTTTACAAGGTCAACTGTGTTCTCAAGGTAGGTTAGTTACTTTAGAGACATAAGATCCTTACAGTGATATAGTTCAATATAGCCTGAGTCTGAGATTTCACTCGCATCTTGCTTGAACCAACAAGTTTATGCATTGTTAAGTTTTCTTACACCTACAAATTTATATGCACGTGGATTTGTAGGCCATAGAACGTGGGCAAAACGCAAGCCGAGCTACCAAATAAGAAAATCATAATCCATATGGTAGCTAACAGCAGAACTTGTGATGCATCATCCTGTCCTACAAGGATTTATCTCAACATCAACCCTTGACAAAAACATTGTTCACCAGCAAAACAATGATCCTATAATTGTGAAGCAATGTCTTCCCCTCTTTGACAAGTGTTAAACGCATATGAAAAGCAAACAGATAAGTTTCTCAAGAGAGAAACTGACCAAGAAAACTTAACTGCATATAGATTACATCAATAATATATTACACCTACAAATTTTAACTGCATATAGAACAATCTTTTTGGTTAGTTATGTAAAAAACATTAACATAGCAGGTTATAATAAATAAATAATGTGTTGGAAAGTCATTATAGCGGCTAATTATAATTAGTCTAGTGATATTGATTGTTATTCTTATATGCAGATCGGATTTGTAGTGGATTATGATGAATCTGATCAAGATAGTTTGAACCAACAAGGCACTGTGGCTCCTAGTGGTTTACCATCACAGCAGCAGAATCGACTCTCAGCTATGGACCTTGGCGCAGTTATTTCAACCCAAGAGCTTGGTGGTTCAAGCACCAGTGGGAGCAACGAAGCATCTTCTTCGTCCAATATTCCAATCATCTGCATATCTTGCCGAGAGGTAGCTTCCTGTCTTGTTCTTTTTTTTTGGCGTTTTTGGAAGAGGATCTTGCTTGTTGATGTTCTGTTTTGAGTTTTTAACTTGGTTCTGATAGCTTGCTTGTATCCAAGTCTAGTGATATTGGTTGTTATTCTTTTATGCAGACCGGAGTTACAGCTGATGATATTATTCGAAGACGACCAAGAGCAATCATACAGGATGGTCCTTTGGTGAGATTAAGGCACTTAAGAGATTGGGAACTTAGACACGCCAAGTCTCCTCCATTGCCCAGCCGCTGGGGCGAGTATGTTGCCCAGCCGATGGGGCGAGTCCAGTGGCGGAGCCAAGTCTCCATTGCCAAGCTTAAATGATTTAAACGCTAGTTTTAGTGTTTTAGATATTCATGGTCTCTATATAAGCTCTTTTTAATATTTAATATCCCACCTCTTTTTATAGTACCAAACTTCATCTTAATTTTTGCTTTTCTACATAACTGAAAGAGTAAATACAGTCTATACAAAATCATCTATTCACCTAAAACGAAAATAAAGACTGTTATAGCTTTCTTATATTGTTACTGTATATCTTTGTTCAATCACTCAGTCACTTGCTTTTTAAGACATGTTATACACTTATAAATTTGATTTTATAACCCCGAAAAAGACTTATAAATTCGATTCCTCAAAGTCTACAAAAGTAGAGATGATGGGAATGATACAATGCATGTACCTGATGTGATAGAGTTTCCGTGTCGTCTAAGGTTACTAAATGATATTCTTCCGAACTAATATGTCGCATCAACGGCAAGGACAAGGACTTGATCATACGCGATGCCTCCAAATTTTGAAGGGAACATTTAATTATATTTCACTCTAGCTTGCCCGACCCCTCTGAAGCATGCAGAGAGATGGTGGTGGTATTCGAATTCAGCAGCAAATACCAGCTAGACTTCGACATTATTGAATGTGCTTTAAGACGACGACAATGACCGTACAAATGGAGTAATAAGTGACTCCGAAGATGATGTCCTCTACATCTTGACGGAAAAAACCAACGGAAGCAATAATGGAGGATCTGGCGAAAGCCACGTGTTTACAAGAATCTGAGGAAGAAGACGACGATGACGAGGGCTACAAAGAAAATGTTTGTAGCTATATAATCTGGCACGTAACTAAGCTAATCAAAGAAAATGTTTCCTCTTGATTAGTTCTAGACTCTAGTATATAGGTATTGTTTTACTAACTAAACGTACCCTGCGTTCAATAAAGAAAACTAACGCAAGCATTTATTGTAATAATAGTAAAGCTCATAAGCAGAGGCAAAACAATCTGTGTGTTTTAATATAATCCCACTGCTAATTTCAGTAGCTAAAATAAAATATAGTTACGAGTACAGGAAGAAGCGTCTTTTAAAGGATTCTTAAAGGTGTCTCTCAAGCAGCCAAACTCTTGGAGGCTATCTCAAAGACATTCTCAGACAACCCATTTGCAGACATTATCATCTCCAATTGTGCCTGCAAACACAAACACACCAGCTTTAATCTAGTGATCTTCTCAGCCTATCAGACGAATCATGGCTGACGATTTCAATCAGCAAAAAGACTGGACAAATAGGTTGAATGAGGCAAAAAAACCATGAAATGCTTAAGGGGAAATTCTAGACTTGTTTTGCATTTCTCTATTTACCTTGGCTAGACCTTGACGGGTTTCATCGTACCGCTTCCACCTCGAAAAGGCAGACACCATACGAGAAGCAACCTATGATCAGACCAAAGAAAAAGTAAATCGTTAAGCTTGTTGTTGTTGCCAAGAAGCATTAGGTAAGTAACTGCAAAGAGACCAGATATTTTGGGACTCTAACCTGAGGGTTCAATTTGTCTAACTGGACAACAATGTCACCCAAGAACTTGTAACCTGATCCATCCTTGGCATGGAAATTCACTGGGGAACCGCAGAACCCTCCAATAAGCGAGTAAACCTGAAAGATTGTTATCGGTTTCGTCGTAAGCATAGAACTGTGAAAAAGTTGCGAAATAAGGGTTTGAGAATTCACTTGCCTTGTTTGGGTTGCGCAGATCGAAAGCTGGGTGATCCAAAAGCTTCTTGACATTCTCTACATTGCCAGGAATGTCGGATGTTGATTGAAGGAGGAACCATTTATTAACAACCTGAGATCAGAAGCCGATAAATTTTAGTACAGCATATTCCTGGAAGTGGAAGAAAGTAACATATGATTTTTAAATCCATACCAAGTAATCGTGCTGCCACTTGTTATAGAAGTCAGCAAGAATGTCGTCACGGGTTTGACCAGGTTTCTGGGCAAGAGCTGCCAAAGCAGCAAATTGGTCGGTCAAATTGGTGGCCATCTTGTATTCATTCAGTGCAAGTTCCACATATGCTGGATCCTCGAGAGATGCAAGATAAGCTGGAGTATTTCAACAAAGCAAAAGGTAGTGAAGTTAGTGAAGTTAGTGACTAGAGCTATGAGTATCTCCTTCTATTAAAGAATGGCTATGGAAAACAAACCTAGAGCTGTGTTCTTCAAAGCACGCCTCGCCATGTTTGTGTGGTCAAAGACATAAGCTTCTGTGCTCCTGTTGTTCTCGACCTGCACAAAAACAATTAAAAAGTTAATAAGCAGAGAACAATCTTATATGAAAAGAGGAACTGCCTTTTAGTCCTGAATCCCGAAAGATTAGGTATGCAGAGAGAAGAAGACATACTATCTTTAGAAGCTCGGCTTTAAGTTCAGATGCAAGCTGCTTTCTTACAAACTTTCTAACAGCATGAACAGCATCAGGATCCGCCACAGCCATCATGTCCATTATCTCTCCCTCCCCAGGCAATGTTATCGCTTTGGCTATAAATTCCTACACAATCGATAAAGATACAGATTTGAAAGTCATATCCTACATTTATGACTACGCGGAAGATAAGGGAAGGTAGAGCCATACCTTGTCCAAGCTTGAGTCAGAAAGCACACTGCCGAGACCTTGCACAAATTTTGGGTTTAGAACCAACGGTTTATTTTGCTGGAAATCAGAAACTAAGTTCAACATCAGCTTCCTTGCCAGAACTTGACCAGCCTCCCACCTAAAATACAAAAAAAAAATGAATGATCGAATTGCGTGAAGAGGATACAGAAAAACTAATATGTTGTAGAAAGGCACATACCGATTGAATTCATCTGAATCATGAGCTAGGAGGAAGAACAAGTCATCATTAGAGAGATCAGTATCAACACGAACTGGGGCACTGAATCCCCTAAATAGGGAAGGAACAGGTCTTTCTGATATATCAGAAAACACAAACTCTTCTTCTTTCTGTATATTTAACAAAACATAAAGCCAGGAAAAGATAGATGAGAAGATCAGGGCAAAAGGTATAATGAATTAAAAACACTGGATGTCAGACAAGAGCGTAAGGTAATGTAATCTAGAATAGAAACATTACAAAAGATCACATAAACTACTGGTTTAAAGAAGGAATTCTCAGCTAACCTTAGTCACTCGAAGTACTGTGCTGCTGCTTGAAATGGTCTGCACTGTACCATCATGATGAACAGAGGAAAGTGTAATGTCCTTCCCACTTGAGTCCAGAAGACCGACAACCACTGGAATAAATGTAGGTTCTTTTGTTGGCTGGCCTGGAGTCGGAGGTATCTCCTGACTGAGAAAGTGATCAACCACAAAGAAACAGAATGTGTCAACATCAAATTCAATAGAGGTAAGATCCATAAAGTTTGGCGTATTAACAAAGTTTTGTGCGAATAAGAAAGAAAAAAATAGAACCGAACCTGAATTTTAAAGAGAAAGTACGAGCTTCAGCATCATAAGAGGAGACCACTTTGACAACTGGCGTTCCAGCTTGAGAGTACCTAAGATGTTGTATATGGTAATATAAGTACGAAAATAAAATAAAAAATCACAAGAAATTCCACAATAATAATCTCACTAACCATTGCAAGAAATTAGCAAAGTCTGCATTGTTTGCATCACGCATAGCAGCGAAGAAGTCTTCACAAGTCACTGCTTGCTCATCATGTCTTTCAAAGTAGAGATCAATTCCCTGTAAAATATGAACAAATAGAGATGATTAGAACATGATACATGAATATCTGGCCACTAGATCCACACAAGTAGCGTTGGAAAGCAACCTTTCGGAACCCCTGACTTCCGAGTAGAGTTTTGTACATCCTGACAACCTCAGCTCCCTAGGAAAACATAATAAGGTCAACTAGGGTTTCTTGCTTACTACAAATAACAAAACACAATAGGTAAAGAGCCAAACCTTTTCATAAACCTGATACAACAACAGAAATCAAATATTTGTGTTAGAAATAATATGTAAGGGATTGATAGGAAATGGAAATATGAATAAAAAGGAATTCTAAAATCCCTACCGTCCTTGAGAGAGCCGGTAATGGCCAGAGATGTAATGCAGGTTCGAAAAGGTTACAAAAGCAGAAGCACGTTAGATTGGAACACAATGCCGAGACTAACATAATAAAATCTTTCAATGGAATTCTTTCTTGTGAACAGAAACTTGCCTGTGTAGAAGTTGTCCATCTGCCAGAGAAAGGAAAAGAGCCATATTTAGCAACACTTCTAATATCAAGCCCATTAATATTTCAAGGAAAAATAAGAGAATCTCTGACCTTGATGTATGAATGTGGACGAACTGGATGTGCCATAGGACCACCATCCTGATAAATTAGAGGACAGATAATTTGGCATGAGAAGATAAAACAATCCATGAATAGGCCTCAAAGGAGTACAAAATAAGATACCTGTGGAAATTGATAGATTCGAAGCTTTGAAACATCAGCAATGCGCTTGACAGTTCGGCTTCCCATGTCAGATGAAAACTCCTGTATAGATTTTGCATATTTATATCATTAGATAAGGAAAAATTCCCATAACCATCTTCGAATAGCAAAGGATAAAATATACCTGGTCACGGAAGACAGTAAGTCCTTCCTTTAGACTGAGCTGGAACCAGTCACGGCATGTTACCCTGTTGTTACAAGTAGACTTTTAGTCATATATTAGGCCACATAAAAAACAACGTTTCTTTTCTGAAATATAGTGCACAGACCAGCATCTATCTTTTACCAGACAAACAAAATTAGAAGATTCAATAAGAAAGAATTAATCAATTGTAGCAAAGGGAATGAGAGATGAGGCTAACCTGTTCCCTGTCCAATTGTGAAAGTACTGCACAAAGAACACAATGAAAGATGTGTTTATTGAGAATTAACTAAACACCAGAAAAACATTCAATTAGCATATGCTATTATTACATACCTCATGACCAATAACACCCAAAATAGCAGCGTAATCTGCATCTGTTGCAGTTTCTGGAGATGCTAAGACAAGCTTGGAATTAAAAATCTGTAAAATAGAAGCTCATGGATCACCATCAAAATATAATATATTTTAAAT